>NC_142696.1:47260757-47563787 GCF_029641045.1 Salvia hispanica
AGCAAATCACACCTCTCCTTGAATATGTCACTCCCTTTCAAGACTTCCTTGATAAGTTTCCAGACAAATTCAACAGTTTGGAAGGGAGAGTGAGGGATTTAGCAAATGCAGCAGAAGATATCGTAGAATATCTTGTGTTGGAAAAAGTTTATCCAACTCCTGATGAAGACCATCAAAGTGAAAAACATGAACTAGCACAGCTGCAAAATGTGATCAAGGAGATTGATTTGATTGATAAAGAAGTGAAGGAAATTGAAGATACCTCAAGATATAAAAGCATTCAACGTGGTGCTCATAGCTCATCATCAACTTCAACTGCTCCTCTCATTCACAAAGATGCCATGGTTGGTTTGGAAGAGTATGTTTTGGATCTAAAGGACCGGATCTGTGGAGAGCCATCCAAAAAGCTGTATGTCATTCCTATCTGTGGCATGGGTGGCATCGGTAAAACTACTCTAGCCAGAAGTGTTTATGATGATCAATTAATTATGGAGAAATTTGAGATTCGTGTTTGGGTCACTATATCACAAGATTATAGTGCAGAGAGAATACTTTCAAACATCCTAGAGTGCTTGAAAGAGTTCAACAAAGATGAAAAGAAAAAAATCGACAATGATGTATCAGTGCACCAAATTTTAATGGGAAGGAGATATTTGGTTGTGATGGATGATATGTGGAGCACGGAAGCATGGGATATAGTTAGAGGAGTACTACCTGATAATGGTAATGGAAGCCGTGTCATGCTAACCACAAGGTTGTATGGTGTGGCTTCCTACCCGGATCCTTCGTGCAAGCTCTACGAGTTGGGATTATTGGATGCAGACCAAAGTTGGAATCTTTTGAAGCAGAAGGTGTTTGTAGATGAAGATTGTCCTCGCGAATTGGAAAGCATTGGGAAGGAAATCGCAGGAAGGTGCAAAGGGTTGCCTCTTGCTATTGTGGTGATTGCTGGACTTCTATCCACGGTCAGGCAAGATCGAGCTTCGTGGAAGGACATTGCTGAAAATGTGAAACTTGGAGATACTGTGGAACATGGACAGATTGGAGATATACTATCTTTGAGTTATGCCCACTTACCTCAATATTTGAGGCCATGCTTCTTGTACATGGGATCCTTTCCGGAAGATCATGAGATCCAGGCACAGAAACTCATTAAATTATGGGTCGCTGAGGGTTTTCTGAGATATCCAATAGACTCTGAATCCTTTGAAAAGGTGGGAGAAGAGTGCTTGGAGGATCTCATCAAGAGAAACCTTGTTTTGATCACAAAGAGGAAACGTAATGGTGGAGTCAAAAGTTGTCGTCTCCACGATCTGATGAGGGATTTCTGCATAAGAAAAGCTCATGAAAGTAAGTTCTTTTTAAGCAAGTTTACCTTTGATGTTGCGTATAGATATTTCGAGGAGATTAATTTCACAGAGAGAATAAAAAATCAACGCCGTGTAAGCATTAATTCTTCCTATCTAAGTTACCTTTCGAGATGTGATTGCTCAACCATCCATTCCATCAAATGCTCCACATATCGTGTGGTAAATCTGGAGTGTCTCAAGAGAGTCAGATTGCTGAGAGTGTTTGATGCAGAAGTAGTTGATGTGGAATGCTCACCATTTCTAGCTCAACTGTATGAGCTATTCCATTTAAGATATCTTGACATTAGATTTAGTCATGGCATTCCTACAACCTTATCAAAGCTTCAAAATCTGCAAACTTTGATCATTCGTGAGCAAACCCACGGCTTTGGCAAAGCAAGTGATATCTGGTTGAGTTGGGGCATGCCACAGTTAAGACATGTTTACTTCTATGGTACGATTCATTTTCATGATCCAAATGAAGTATCTTGTTCTCTAGAAAGCCTACAAACACTCTCCTATGTATCTCATTGGAGTTGCCGTGAAAGGGTCCTGAAAATGATTCCAAACCTGAAAAAGTTGAAGATTGATTGTTCAGGCCGTGTTCATAGTGGAGCTCCAGCTTGTTTGGATGATATGGGACATCTGCATAGACTTGAGAATTTGGAAATATATGCAGGCCACTGTGTACGATCTCGGCCAAAATACTATAGGTTCACTTTTCCAAGTATGCTGAAGAAGCTGACTCTGAAGGCTCTGGAATTCCCTTGGAATGACATAGTTGTTGTTGGTTCGTTGCCAAATCTTCAAGTACTTAAATTAAAAGGTTGTACTTGTGATGGCGGCACATGGGAGACAAGGGAAGGAGCATTTCCAGAGTTAGAAGTTCTTCTGGTTGAAGATTCGAGGTTTGAGCATTGGATCACTGAAAGCATCCATTTCCCGAGGCTCAAACGCCTGCTGCTTTATTCTTGTAGTTTTCTCAATGAGATTCCAAATGATATTGGAGAAATTCCACCTCTTGAATTGATTGAGATTAAGGGTTATGCGAAGAAGTCTTTAGTGGAGTCAGCTGAACTGATACGAGAGGAACAAGAAGATATGGGAAACAACACTCTTCAAGTTGTCTGCATTCCTAAAGTCACATCTAGTGGAAGTTTTTATTCTGATGAGGTATTCTATAAACCCTTTTACCTAAATATGACAATACCAGAACATTTTCTTTTAAGGTGCATGGTTGAAATTGACATGTAGAACTTGGCTTTTTTCCCCAGTATTTTGAGGATGAGGGCTATGATGATCAAGATCTATGACAAGGATGATTTACCTTCCTCACGATTCAGATTCAAATAGGATGAATATGTGTTAATGCTTTATCAAAGAGACATTCACTGATGAGGTTTTCTTAAGTAATGTATATTGTGGAACTTGTTTCTATTGGTTAAATTTAAATCGTTCTGTAATTGAATGCTAATATGATACTATGTTGTTTCCTTACTGTTAAAAGGTTCATAACCAGAAAGACACACAAGAATCACATATGTAGTTTAACCAAAAAAGAGAGGCTAAAGTTGAATTGTAAGAAAGGATAAATATCAAGAAGTATTCACAAATTCTCTTGAAGATAATTGCATAGATAAAACTCAGTATATAATACACAACCAGAAACTCTAGTGGAGTTAGGTGCAACATGTACCGATGAAGAAGAAGGACAAATATGAGGGTTAGCTTGAAATAGCAGCAGGCTTACTGAGATCAAGGAATTTCCCCCACAACAAAATTTTGCAGCAACTATATCAGCTGCTAGGGGATCAGATGAGTAAAGCAGCTACATATATATCAATGGTGTACTTGGCTAACTTAACTGCTAATGATAAGTCGCACCAGCATGAACTAGAAATTAGTTTGAAAAAGTACCTCATTTCAATAGACAGAGCACCAAAATAGGCTAAACCTTGCACATGCATCCCCCTGTATCCGTATCCAAGAACAAGACGATATTATATTCACAGGCCAAGCCAAAGGAAAGCAGAATACTGTAAGGTGTCAATGAATTAGATCATTCATATTTCTAGACAATCTCTTAAATCATTATGTGCCTTTCTCCTGTCATTTTAGGACTTAAGAGTCGCAACAAAAGGTTTTAAATGAAGTAATTTTTACATTTTGACCCATACGGAGACAACACAAAAAAAAATATGAGATCAGCATCCTTTACCTTACATGATAAATCGGGAGCTTCCTGTCTTCTTGAACAGATAACGATATCAATGGAGATTTTCAATTCAGACAACTATTCAACATGTCACCAATAATCACCACAGGAACAAAGCCCATCTTTGAAGTGGTGGAAACGATTAGAATCCCTCACGATAATCTCTCTTTCTGTGAGTTTTGATATGAGCTTTGTGAAACTATGACAGTCCCCACATACACGCAGATTCTTGTATATCCTAATACAAGTTTTAGGTGGTGTGTTGAGAATGCCAAAGATAATAGCCAATCTTTCGCTGTGGTGTGCAAGGATATTTTCTTTCTCATCCACTTCAACGTCCTGAAGTACAAAACTAGTGTCGGGGGTATAACCAAGGCCTTTTATCTTAGCATTTATTTTTCCTAGTTCTTCAAGTATCTTTTCATACTGTGGGTGAGACTGATTGCCTGAATAAAAGACTTCTATCTTGTTATTCAGTTCAATTGAGCTCCACCCTGGAGTCTTCCACAAGCCTCTATCCCGAGCCAGTGATCTCACTTCATTCACCCCTTCCCATCGTCCAAAGTTTGCATAAAGATTTGACAGCAACACATAGTGTCCAGCATCTTGTGAATCAAGTTCAAACAAGTGACTCGAGGCTTTTCTACCCATCTCCACATTTCCATGGATCCTGCATGCGCCAAGTAGAGCTCCCCATATTGACGCATCAGGTTTCATAGGCATGCTCTCAATGAAGTTATATGCAGTTTCTAAAAGTCCAGCCCTACCAAACATGTCTACCATACAACCATAGTGCTTCAAAGTAGGCATCATTTTATATTCTTGCTGCATCACTTGAAAACACCATTTTCCCTGATCAACCAAACCGGAATGGCTACAAGCATTCAATAAAGATAAAAAGGTCACGTGATCTGGCTTCACTCCTTCGTTTAACATTTCCTCAAAAAATTTCAATGACGTCTCTCCAAGTCCATGAAGTCCATGACATGAGATAATGGTATTCCAAGGTACAGAGGTTTCCCTAGATACCTGATAAAATAAGGATATCGCCTCACTCAACCTCCCACATTTTCCATACAGGTCAACAAGACAAGTACCAACAAAGACATCCAACTCAAGGTTTTCCTTGAGCACCTGACCATGGATTTTCATTCCATCTTTCAAAGCTCCAAGATGAGAATATGCCGGTAAAATGGCAACCTGTGTTCCTTGGTTAGGTTTCAAATCCTCATTTTCTTTCATCCAATTGTATACCTCAACAGCATCAGCAGCAAGACCATTTTGAGCATAGCCCGTGATCATTGTATTCCACGAGATCACATCTTTATGAGAAAGTCTCTCAAAAACCTTCCGTGCAGAATCAGTAATACCTAATTTGGCATACATGTCAATAACTCCATTTCCAATCACTATATCTTCTGTGATCCAACACTTCCTTGTGATGAATCCATGAACAGATTTAACCCATAAAGGGTCCTTCATTTGAGCAACACAGGAAGACAAGCTGACTACAGTCAGCAAATCTGGTTGAACTTTATTCGCTTGCATCTGATGGAAGAACTTGATTGCAACATATGGATGATTATTTTGCTCATATGCTGCAATTATGGAGTTCCATGACACTATATCTCTGACATGCATATGGTCAAAGACGTTTAGGACACATTTTAATTCACCAAATTTGGCATACATATTAATCAAGGCATTGGAAACAAATACATTAAACTCCAAACCATGTTTTATGACAAATAAATGGATCAACATCCCCCTTAATAAGTCATTCAGTTGCGCACAAACTGAGAGTATAGTAGCAACGGTCACTGAATCCATCTTCACTCCCTCCAGTATCATGTCATCCAAGATACTTAATGCCTCTTTAGCATTATCATTCTGGAAAAATCCAGAAATCATAGAATTCCAACATCCTGTATCACGAAATGGCATGTCCTTGAAAATTGTATATGCTTTACCAGCAAATCCAAAACGGCAATACATATGCACCAAGGAAGAAGCCACAAACACATCCCATTCCAACCCTGATTTCAAAATATAGCAATGCAAGCTTGTCCCGTCAATTAAAGCACTACAAGCTTTCAACACAGGGGGGAAAGTATGAAAATCAGGTCTAACATCAGTTCTTGACAACATCTCAAATGCACATTTCACTGCTTTACTGGACTGGCGGTTTCGGACATAAGCTGATATCATTGAGTTCCAAGTGTAAGAATCCTTGTCTCGGACTTGATCAAAAGTATACCGAGACAAGGAAACATTGCCAAAATAGGAATGCATATTGATAAGCCTGGTGGCGACAAATGAGCTTTTACCTTTCCCTGATACAGTAAGGAGAGCATGAAGGTGCTTGACATCCTCAGATTTTGTGCAAGCTCTAAATAGAGCCTCAACATCAATCTCTCTGGTTCTTTCATTATTGCCATAACCCAAATTTCTAGTGCAGCTCACACTATAACAATGGAAGAGGATGCAACTTGACCTTGACAGATAGTCTAAAGAAATCCCACCCTTACAGGCGGGTAGTCGTCTACAAACAAAAATAAATAATTTAAAATGATGAACAACTAAGATAGCAGAAACCAAAAAAAAAGAGAGTTGAAGTATTTGAAGTGCCAAACCGAAGAGTTTTACTGTACTCCTCATATAAAATATTTAGATACCCCAAGTATATTTCTAAGTTCAACCTCACAAGCACATTAAACACACATGCACATAGTAATATCTATCGGAGTTAAAGACATTAAACTCTAAAATGTGCATACAATACCTTTGCATGCCCAACAAGTTCGATTTACTTATTCTCTCACTCTTGAACCTTATTCCTTCCTTTGTAGCTTGAGCTTGGGTCTTTTACACCTTTTGAGTTAAGCAAAAACTTATATAAATACTTTTTGTCATACAAGGTAAACATCATATATAAACCTTCCAATTTTTCATTTAAATATGAAGGTCTAATTATATTTTTGAGGTGGGACTGGTTGAATCGCCGGCTGCCCAGGTCTTCCCGGTGAACACACGTGCGAACTGCCTCACTTGGCCAGGATGACTGGTCCCACCTCGTTATCGTAGTGAGTGTACATATATACATTTAAGACTATTAGTTCTGGAGTTTAACATGATATACAAATTGCTTACTTTAGCAATTCAAAATAAACAACGAACTTTACTTCTTTTTCTAAACTCTGGCCTTATACAAAATAGAGCCGATATGCTAAATTCCATCTAACAAACGGTTACCAAGCTTAATTTATAGCATTAGTCTAATATATATGCTCATTTCAAGCATAAAGGCTAGAATTCAGAGTCCCCTATTTAAAAGATATTCTAGGTTAGGCGATCAGATAATATAATGTCTTTAAAGAGAGTTGGCTAAAAATCAGAAGGAATCCAATGGAATTTACCAGAGACTGACATTTTATTTTCTCCAAACATGATTACATTTCCATTTTGAAAGTCCTATTTTATTTAAATTCATTTAGTCAAGAGACAAACTCACAACTTCCACAATTTATCGCCTTATCGAACATATAATGCTTCTCCGTGTCATCATATTATTAACAGCTGCATAACAAGTAAATGAACACAAATAAAAGTATTACCAACTGATAGTGACAAATAAAATTTTATGATTCTCCAGATACCTTCCTAGCTTCTGTTAAAAACTCCTTATACTCAACTGCCAATCCGCAGACTAACACCATAAATAAGCACGAAAACTCAAAAGCTACAACTTAAAGCAATATAATCCCAGCAAATAATAGGCCACTTTAACTATTCCAAAAGGTTATGTTTTTAGTTTACATTCTTGTTTAAATCAAGTCCAAGTCTTCCCAAAAATACGTATATAACCAAAACCAATACACTACAAACCATCTTCCCCAATTCAGTCTAGCAATGATTTGGCTTAAAATATTCAATCTAGGATTTCATTTGGCTCGATTTTAATACTCAAAACATGCTTAATTCAGTATAATCCTTGAATTACATAAGCACCAACAATTCATCAAATAATTCACAAGGCTTTCCCAGAGGCAGTGACATATAATTTCAAGGTTTTTAGATGTTTTAGAGTTAACAATACAGTACCTTGCTTCAACAGTAATATTAAGCGAATGAATTTCTTGCTTGAACTTGAGCTTCAAATTGATGGAGTTGGAGAAGGGAGAAGACAATAACTGGACATAGAAGGAAGGCGGCAAAGGCGGAGGTCACAGCGGCGCTAAAATACGGCGGCGGCAATTTCGCGGCGACAGAAAGATGGAGGAGAAATGGAGATTTAATTTTAATTTTATTTCTTCAATATTGGACTAGAAGAGTGGGCCTTAATTTTGAAGCCCAAATAAATGCATAAGATTATTAATTATAGATGGTCCAGTTTTTATTTCTATACACCCAAAATACATACGCAGAAAATAAACTTGTAAAGAGGCTGTAGTATAAAAAAAAATTAAAAGTATATTTTTAAATAATTTAAATGGTTGGTAGAGACTTTTATATACTTATTTTGAAAAAATGTGAATGAATTTTAAGAGATTTTTTTTTATTTTTTATTATGGGCTTAAGTCCTCCACATGGGACTGTCCATACTTCTGTCGTATTTCTTTTCGAGATATCTCAATTAAATTACTAATTTATTTCTTTTTCGGTGTGAAACAAGGTTGTTGGTTCTGGTTAAAAACTAGTACTCCCTCTATTCTATAAAAGTTGAGACAAAATTTTTGGCACGGAGGTTAAGAATTTATATTAAATAAATAAGAGAGATGAAAAAAGTAGGAAAGATAAGAGAGAGTAAAGTAAATAATGAAATAAAAAAAGAGTGATTAGATGTTTTGTCTTTTATTAAAAAAAAATGACTCAACTTTATTGGGACGGACTAAAAAGAAATACGACTCAACTCTTTTAGGACGGAGGGAGTAATAATTGGTGTGCAAGATCATTCTTGAATAAATTTTCAAACTCCTTCACTAACCAACTTATCGTATGTTTGAAATGTTAGTATTTTTTTTAAAGAGTAAAGGCCAAAACTGGTCCTGAACATATGTCTATTTTATGATTTTGGTCATATACTTTACCTTTTGATTTTCTGCATCCTGAACATTTCAACTCGGATCACAATTGATCCTACACTAACAATTCCGTCAATTTTTAAACGGTTTTAACCCGATTTTGACCGATTTTTAAACGGTTTTAACCAGAACGAGACTGTTATAACCATCAAAATCGGGTTAAAACCGTTCAAAAATTGACGGAATTGTTAGTGTAGGACCAATTATGATCTGAATTGAAATTATCATGATGCAAAAATTCAAAAGATAAAGTATAGGACCAAAATCGTAAAATGAATATATATTCAGGACCAGTTTTGACCTTTACTCTTTTTTTAAATAAGAACTATTTTTATATTAGTTTATTTATTTTCTAAAATATTTAAAGAGAAACATTCTCTTGACTAGTGTTGTCTATATTCGGAATTTAGATTCAGAAATGACGATTTATGACTGCGTCTCTGATCTCCGTCACCTCAATTCTCCTCAGTCCTCACCGGAGTTGAATTCAACGACATCAACAGCTATAAACAAATCAAAAGCACCGCATCTTTGAATTTTCAACTGCATTTCCATAAAGTTGTATAATAATTACAAATTAGAAAAAGGAAAAACGATGCAACTGAATGGATGTTTTGACTCAAGGTGCTGTTGAAAGTCCTGCATTTGATTACGCCCAAATCGTCAAAATTTCAAATTTTGACCATGCCACCACTAATCTGCTTTCTCCATGTCTATTTATGCTTCTCATCTCTGCGTTTTGCTTTCTTTTTTCTCCAAGAATCTCGTGCTCCTTCAAGTTTCCCTATTTATTTGATTTTGTTATCCCTCAGTTTGCACAAGAAACAAATTTGAAAACCCCCTTTTCTATTCTTGAATTGTACACTTTTTTAGCTATGTAAATTAGAATTGTTTATTGGCATTATATCATACAGGTAGAGTGCTTCTAGAAGAAGGAAAAAAATTTGTATTTAGCTGGAACAGTGAGGATTTTGGGGGGTTTTTTTGTATTGATTACTGTGAGATTGCAGAGAGAGAGGGAGAGATGGATGGAGCGAGTGGTAGCTCTAGCTCACCGGCGCCATTTCTGCTGAAAACTTATGAAATGGTGGATGATCATCTAACTAATGGTGTTGTGTCTTGGAGTAGAACAGGTCATAGTTTTGTGGTTTGGAATCCACCTGAGTTTGCTGGTGATTTGTTGCCCAAGTATTTCAAGCACAACAATTTCTCCAGCTTCATCAGACAGCTTAATACATATGTAAGCCCCTTGTTTTCTTTGATCACTCATCTTTCAAGCTTATCATGCTAGTTAATCTCATTGTGTTTGCTCAATCACTTGTGATTTGTATCAGATTCTATGATGGTTTTAAGGTTTAGGAATTCAGTGACCTGTGATTTGTGTTTTGTGTGTTGTGTTCAATGAATTTTGTGTTTTGTGATTTGGTGTTTGGGGATTCAAGTGGTTTAGATGAAGTTCTTGTCTTGGTTAGAATGATTGAGATGATCCGACTCGAGTTTCGTTCGACTTGTAGGGCTTTAGGAAGGTTGATCCGGAGCAGTGGGAGTTTGCGAATGAAGAGTTTATCCGCGGGCAGAGGCATCTACTTAGTAACATCCGCAGGCGAAAGCCTATCCACAGCCATTCGGGCAATGTGAACGCAGTAACCGACTCAGAGAGGGAGGAGTATGAGAAGGAGATCGAAAAGTTGAAGCGAGAAAGAGTTTCCCTCGAGACAGAGGTGGAGAGTTATAGGCAGAAGAATCAAGGTTACGAGGACGAGCTGAGATCACTGGGGCAGATATTGCAAGGCATTGATCAAAGGCAGCGGCAGCTGGTGGATAGCTTGGCTCGTCTGCTGCAGAGCCCGGGCTATGGCTCGGGTCTTATGGACCAGTCCGAATCCCCAAGCAAGAAGAGACGGATGCTGGCTCTGCGCTACTTGAGAGACGAAGCCAAGCTGATCAAAGAGGATCCCAGCCATTCATCACCTCTTCCAGTGTTGGACTTGAAACACCTTGAGAAGCTGGACTCATCTCTGACTTTCTGGGAGACGTTCCTTCGCGAGATCGACCAAATCCCTCCAGAAAACGCGCCATCCTCGCCTATGGATTCTGATATCAACGCCCCACCTTGCACGCCTCCACAAGAGTGTTGTTCTGAATCTTTGGCTTATGTTACATCATCCACACGCATTGATCCTGAGTCGAGGCCTAACAAGCCATCAGGAGTCGACATGAACATAAGTCCGGATGCTAGATATCAGGGTGTGGCTGCTAATGATGTTTTCTGGCAGCAGTTTCTGACCGAGGCTCCTGCTTCGTCTATGGTGCAGGCGGAGCAGAGAGAGGCGTACGAAAGGACGACAAATCCTAGTAGATTTGCGGATGAACACAAGCCTTGGTGGACTGTGGATGGCCTCACAACACAACACCCGGGGCATCTCTCTCAAGCCGAGAGGATCTGACACGGTTCTTTCGTAGTTTTGTACTCCCTCCGTCCGCCATTAGGAGTCTCATTTGAGTTCGGCACGGGTTTTAAGAAATATAGAGGAAAGTGGGTGAGAAAAGATAGTGGAATATGAGACCTATTTTTATATATTAGTTTTATAATAGAATGTGAGTGGAATGAATTAGTGGAAAGTGATGTGTACCTATCATTTATAGTAAAAGTGAACCGGGATTCCTAATGGCGGACAGACTAAAATGGTAAACTGGGACTCCTAATGGCAGACAGACTAAAATGGCAAACCGGGACTCCTAATGGCGGACAGAGGGAGTATCGTGTTAGAAGATGCCATGATGATATATATTAGATGATGCATTTGGTTTTCTTGTTCTAGATTTTTGCAATTTTAATGTTTTTACCTTTGCATGATTTGATGAGTATATCTTTTTCTATGTATATATTGTTCATATCTCTCTCTCGTCATCTATCCACATGAAACTATGCAGATTGCCTTGTTGAAGTTTGAAGAAATGGTATTGATCATCAAAACCTCACTATAGCATGAAATATTTTGGATATATTTATAAACCAACTATGGAGGGAATCTATACTATTGGTCACTAAACAAATTGGCCCTAGACTAAGTGAATGCGAAAAAAATATAAAATTCAAATAAAATTCTCCTATTAATGTTGGTACAATGATAATGGACATTTTTTGTTTAGGTCTAACGTCATAAATTGTAGGTAAACGAACATGAAAAATAGTCCAAATAAAACGCCCATTTAACGAAACACAAATTAAATATAGAAATTCAAATATACTATTTTTTGCAAAATCACAATACACCTCAAGTCCAATCACCAAGTGGAGTGTAAGTTGGTAAAATATCCAAAATTTCCTACATGTCCATTATGGGTAGCGATAAAATGCAAACTTTTATATTATATAAACTCAAAATTTCTCAACACAGTTTCAATACAATATAACACAGTGTAAAATTTCAAGATTTTAATGTCAACACAATATCAACACATCATCAATCATTGACTACCGTTGAAATTCTGTTGACATTTTCCTGTTGATGCTTTTTTGTGATCTGTTGACATTTTTCAATGGTCCAGATAATAGTTTTGAGTTTGTACAATATTTAGAGTTTTCATTTGATCACATCCTTGTCCATTATTGTGTATCTCATTTTACTTAAACACACATTTTAAGAAATATGAGTGACTGAAATGCAAATCATATTTTTAAAATAAAATTTGAATTTTATTTATCAAAAATAGTAAAATTATAATGAGATTCAAAATAGAAAAATAAAATGGAGGGAGTATAATTTTGAAATATTTATTTTTTATTTTCAACTTTAGAGCATAGGTTTCGTAGAGTTGAAACATAAGTTCGTTACCAGCAAATATAAAGCAGTTTAACTGCCGACAGCTATTCAATCACATTGCACCAAATTCACAAAAAGCGACGCATAGATCCGATCGATCGATCCCTGGAAGTTGAAACCCCCTCTCTATATCTCCCTATACCAAACGCCCAATTTCAGAAACATCCAAAAAGTGAATAAATCGGGTAGGTTTTCGAATTTCGATCCATCTCTGCTTGTCGCCGTTATTTCTGTGTGTTTCTAATTCATGATCTTGATTTCAGTGGTCCAAATTTTCAATTTTTAGTTATGGGCATGGATTTGTTTGCCAGATTTGATTTTTAGTTAGTTGTTGCTTCCAATTTAAGTAAACAAAGTTTGGCGGTTGTTTGGTGTGATGATTGACTAGAGTTTGAATTTCTGGGACTCTCCTATTTTTGGGGGAAAATGTCTGATTAGTGTCTGTGTGCTGTTTTGTGTAGTTTTCTTTTAGCTGGCGGCGCAGAAATTTGATTCGGATTGAACTTTTGTTGTTTTTGTTGGGGGATTTGTTGGTTCTGAGGGTTTAAGGTGCTGCTTTGTCAAAATCAGTTTGTGTTTGAAGAAGTGAGTGAAGCATTATGTGGTGTAGAGGTTAGTATTTAAATGGCTGGAGAAGGAAGTGGTGAAGGCAATGGTAGAGAGCGATTTGGGAAGTATTGAGGAAGGCAGAAGTGATGAGGTAACTGAGAGTGTAAACAGAGTACGAATCAGGCGGGAACCTTCTTTCTCGGGTTGGTGTGATGAGGATGGAATCCCTCGATCAGCTCCATTGCGTAATGAGGGAGTGAATGAAGAAGACTTTGATTTTGAGTTGCCTTTGGTTCAGTCGCAAGTATCAGACAAAGGAACTATAGACAGAGAAAGATTTTATTATAGTGAATCTCGCCACAGGATGGACCATAGTGGAAGCAATGGTGGTGTTTCCACTAATGGATTGAGAAATCAAAATGAGTACGTGCCTTTTGACGTTGAAAGTCGGCCTGATGCTGAAATATATTCCGGTAGCACCAATGGCCTTAATCACGTCGATTACAATGATACATCTAGGAAAAAGATGGAGAACCCGGTTTCTGCTGCTGACGTGCTGAAGACGTTGTTCTTTATACTGGTTTGGTACACATTCAGTACATTTTTGACATTGTAAGTGTGCTCTTTATCTTTATTCTAATTGGTTTTGTTATTGGCTGGATTCTGGATGCTGGTTCTCAAGTATGTGTCATATAGTTGTTATTTATATTTGTCAATTTTGTTTTTTTGACTGGATCAGGTACAATAAAACTTTATTAGGAGACGATATGGGGAAATTCCCTGCTCCGTTATTAATGAATACCATCCATTTTTCAATGCAAGCTGTTTTGTCAAAGGGCATTACATGGTTTTGGTCTGACAGATTTCAACCCTCTGATATGTCATGGAAGGATTACTTTGTGAGAGGTAGGACAAAGGTTCACCGCCCTTTTATTTTAGAACTATTTATGACATGACTTCCACATGATTCATATAGTTAGTCGGCTAATTTTCCCAGTCATATCTGTAATAGGCATATTGTTGTAGTGACCTTGGTTTTGCTTGTGACCACGGTTCCATATCTGCTAATCTTAGAGGTTAATTTGTTTGTAAAGATAGTATATAAGAGGTACTTTCTGGAAATTTGGTCTCAAATTTTGAATTTTTAATATTCACCTCATTAGGTTTGGCTCAACATTTTGTGTAGGTTATCTTGAAGAGCACTTTAATATCTTCCAACCATTGGATTATGTTTTGAAATAGGTTTGAGTAGATTTAGAAATAAAACTAAGATTTAGTTGATTGTTGATCCAAATGGAAAAAGTAGTTAATGGGCTGTTTTCATTCACCTAAATTTGATGAATAAATCTTTACAAATGTAACAATTTAAATTTAGTCACTGTCATCTATTTCGCTAGTATCATTAACTTCTCTGACAACTAATGTACAGATGGCCTTTGCCTTTCACAGTTGTACCGACAGCTCTCAGCACTGCACTGGATATAAATCTGAGTAACCTATCTCTGGTTTTCATCTCTGTTACATTTGCCACCATGGTGAGTCATTCTTCTTTATCAGATCTATTAATTATACTCCCGCCGTACCTTAAATCATGTTCTCATTCCTTCCCGGCATTGATTTTAATAAATGTTGGATAAGTGTGTACATAAGTGAAAAAGGAGCCCACATTTATTATAGGGGAAATGTATTTTATCGTAAATGTTATGTAAGTGTGTACTTCATGCTTGGTATTTATGTAAATAAGTTGATATAGTAGGAGGGTAAGTGGCGAGGTAGTTACCAAAAATGGACCGGGCAATGTTTTGGGGGATAGGTTAAAATGGAAAAATGGAGAACTGACACATGAAGTGAGTGATAGTAGTCAAATTTTCTCAAACATGAAGAGTTCCCAAACCAAATTTGATATGTTGGTCTTTATGCAGCTATTTATAGAATATCATACTTGAGAACTCATAAACAAGACCTTGCTGTGTAGCCTTGACATGAGTATTTTAACAAGGCGAGACACCATAAAACCCATGGCTATCATGTGTGCAGGACTAAATGAAAGACCTAAAACTGCGTGAAATGAGCTATACTGAGACTCATCAGTAAAATAGGAAATACGAACGTAAGGTTGCAAGTCCTGGTGGTTTCTTTCTACATGCTATTCAGGATTATTGATTTTTCTTTGCTTTGCTAATATAAGATACTAATGTGGACCTTAGTTTAAGCTTAGAACAGAAGGCTGTATAGTCTTGACTTTACATTCTGAAACATAGATTAAAACATGTGTCCTGACTTACCTTGGACTCTTGGAGACATTATTCTCAATATGGGATATTTTACTCCCTCTTGGGAATGCTTAGATAACGAAGTTATTATTTCCTTTCTTGCAGTGTAAATCTGCAGCACCAATATTTCTCCTTCTTTTTGCCTTTGCTTTCAGGTATTTTTCCATAAACTAGCCTGCTTGCTTTACATCACCATGTACCATAAGACTTTCTAAGAACATTTATTTGAACTGAAATGGGTTTCTCTCTCTGAAACCCAATTGGTTCTTATCTTCTCCGGCACCATATGCAGCGTCATTGAGATTCAACTAAATTTGTTGTTATGAATCTGACATAGTGTTTAAGTAATATTTAGGGGTCGAAATTGCAGCATTTTTCAAGGTTAATTTGCAAAGTTTAGATAAGGTCATTTAATAGCTCACTTAATGTTCTCTAAATATGGCTATATTTTGCAATATATGCTACTGATAGTTACTCTTGCTGATGAGATCACTCTGTTTTATATCGCTAATTTTTGTAACATTAGTTCACTCATTTTGATTTTGAAATCCTTGGGAACTTTTACGAACACACAGTGAATATTCAAAATAGTCAGCCCTTTGCAGGATAGAATAAAATACATGGAAGAAGGTACTAGCCCAGGACCATGCGATTTAGATCGTATAGTAGCAGCAAAATATATTCATGTTTAACTAACCCGGAAGATCTTGCTATTATATTTTG
Source organism: Salvia hispanica (assembly GCF_029641045.1). Classification (NCBI taxonomy): domain Eukaryota; kingdom Viridiplantae; phylum Streptophyta; class Magnoliopsida; order Lamiales; family Lamiaceae; genus Salvia; species Salvia hispanica. The sequence continues at coordinate 47,276,775 of NC_142696.1, forward strand.
TGTCTTACTACTGATTCGAAAATTTGATATTATTCAAATTACTCTAATATCTTATTTTTCATGGGAAATCCGGGAATATTATTTTTTGGCTGTAAATTGCATATAAAATAGTAATGAACTGACTTTTGACTTGAAAATTGTTTTTCTCAAGATTGGAGTCACCGAGCTTTAAGCTGCTTGGCATCATGACTGTCATTTCTGCGGGGGTACTATTAACGGGTGAGATGATTTGTGACATCCTTCCTGAGAATTAGAATCAAGATAAAGATAGCCTTAATCATTTGTACCTCTAACGCTTTGTACCGTAATGCAGTTGCAAGAGAGGCAGAATTTGAGTTTTGGGGTTTCATATTTGTTATGCTTGCTGCTGTCATGTCTGGGTTTCGCTGGACAATGACACAAATTCTCCTCCAGGTATAAGCTGGATTATACCTTACTCAACTAATTAAATTTTTGGTTTCTGAATATTATTCCTTGTTTCTGTTATATTATCTTTATATCCTCTCATGGATGTGTCCTTTCTTTTGTTTTTTAATGATTGGTACATGATGATATCGAAACTGGAATGAAGAAAGAAACCTATGGTAAGACATCATATAACTCTCTCGACAACATGTAAACTCTAGTAAGAAGGATACAACGTGCAGTTATTTATGCTGACATACTTGTTGTCATAAGTAAATCACGAACTCTCATTTTCTAATCAGCATTTTGTGCTTGTCTTCGACTTTGGTCTGTGACGCTGTTCCACCTTTTCTATTATGTTTATGGCACTTTTGTCTCTTTTCTAGGTCTTAAAAATCCACTTACTTTGATGAGCTATGTGACCCCTGTAATGGCAATTGCAACTGGTCTTCTTTCTTTAATGCTCGATCCATGGCATGAGTTCAGAAAGAGCGATTACTTCAATAGTTCATCACATATTCTGAGAAGTAGTTTGCTGATGTTATTTGGTGGCACCCTAGCTTTCTTCATGGTAAAATCTCTTAAATACTTAAACCAATCTATTCGGTAGGGTGATGGCATACTCACCCGGTAATTTATATATTCCATGAATTGTTTATTCCCCTATTAAAAAGCCTATTCTCTTACTTGGCATCAGTTACAGGAGTTGACGCTCCATGCTCCGCATTTTCTCTAAAGTTACGCGTTCTTCAGTTTTAATCACTTTTCTGACCTACTTGATACACTATTGCAGGTACTAACGGAATATATTCTTGTGTCGGTAACAAGTGCAGTGACTGTAACAATAGCAGGGGTCGTGAAGGAAGCTGTTACTATTTTGGTATAATAGATTACCTTTTTTATTAATGTCCTACGTTTCAGTAGAAACTACTAATGTGATAATTTATTTGGCAAATATATGTCGATGACATTGGATAGTGGAGAGTTTCTTACATATGTTTTTATTGACTTGTTTTCAGGTGGCTGTGTTGTATTTCCATGACCAGTTCACCTGGATGAAAGGGCTCGGCCTTCTGACGATAATGGTTGGTGTCAGTTTGTTTAACTGGTACAAGTAAGTTATTACACTTTCACTCCATATGTCTGGATTTGCAATTGCTGATTTGCTGTAAACGATTTTCCTCCAAATTTTATTGCTGTTGTCTCCTTCACCGGTTCATGATTTATGGGACTCTTAACTATCTATTTGATTTTGGTTTTCTATCAGATACGATAAGTTACAGAAGGGAGAGAAATCTATCAAGTCACCAACAGATAATGCAGCCTCAAAATACGCTATCCTCGATGAGCTGGATGAGGAAGAAGATAGCCCTTTAAATCCGAATCATTGAACTCGAGTAAGCTCATTACTGATTTCTCAAATAAGTAGGAATCATTCTTGATGATTTTAGCATGCTACTTTTAACGCAGTACACTTTCAACGTTGGAATCATTCCGAGATCCATCGTAGATAGGCTACTGAAAATGCTGTTGTCTCTCTCTTTTTGTCTATGATCCATCGTTGATGTTTAGCCCTTTAAACGATCGTTTCTCGCGTAATTCTAGAACTGTTAAAAATTAGGATATACTATTCCATCCCTTTTCTTTCACGGTGGAGAAGTAGGAATTCATCTTTGATTGTGGCAGGTCGAACGAATCAAGCCCTAGCGCGTGGTGTGAGCCTCGGATTTTCTTACGGGTCGTGCATCATCGTTGATTCAAGTCTAGGAAGGATTGGACGTTGGAATACTGGATTTTTCGGTGATTTATCTCTGAATCAAGATCGTTACCGCAAAAGAGTGTAAAGTTTAAACAAATTTTTACCATAAAATAGCAGCTTACCATATTCATCAATATTCAAAGAATTCTAAGCCAAGAGTATATTCATCATATTTTATTGGTCTTCAGCTTCTGCTTGTATTCTATCTTGTATAACTTCAACTTTTTATCAATATTCAAAGAATTATCAGCCAAGAGTACTTTTTTATTGATTTGATATTGAAATAATGTTAATATTAAGCTTGAGTGTTGCTCTTTCCTTCCATTTTCTTTTACTTTTATTTCGAGAGAATAACTGTGTATTTTTTTCATTTCTTATTCAAATTACTTGTCGGGTGTTGAAGCAATTTCAACCTTATATAATAAATGGGTAGTAATAAAATGCAAACTTATATATTGTACAAACTCAAAACTCCTCAACATAGCTTCAACACAGTTTCAATATAATATCAACACAGTGTAAAATTTCAAGATTTAATTAATGTCAACACAATATCAACACAACATTAATCATTGATTACTGTTGAAATTTCGTTGACATTTTCCTGTTGATGCTTTTTTTTGATCTGTTGACATTTTTCAAAGGTCAAGATCATAGTTTTGAGTTTGTACAATATTTAGAGTTTTCATTTGATCACATCCCTATAATCAATTGAGTGCTGTTATTTATATTTCCAGAAAATTAAATTAATTTTTAATTATATATTCTTAATTTTAAAAACAGCTCATTCATTTAATTAATTTAAATTTATTAAAATAGAAAATTATACATAAAAAATAAGATAATTTATATATATATATATATGTATACTAGAGGCTAATATTGTAATGCTACATACACTACGTGAGCATCACTCGCATTGCATTGATCTAGTCTAGTTCAGGTTATCATTATTTTATTTTATTTTATACATTTAGGTTATTGTAATACCTTGCATTTTTTTTAATTATTGACAACATTAATTTTACGAATTCCATAAAATTCCAATTTTGCTATGACCATATCTATATGTCACGTCATTTCTAGAGCCTTAATGCTCAAGTTAATTTTGCTATTCTTAATCTCTGAATTTTCTTCGTCAATTCTTCTTTGTCGACTAACATAGCAACGAAAATTCAAACTCTCCCACTCATATAACAACGATGGCTCCATTTTTTCATTCCACTAAAATTTTCACAACTTTCTACACAAAGTTAAAAAAAAAAAACAATGATTCCACTCTACATTTTACTAGCAATTCCTTGTATTGTCGTGTCATCAATATATGCATGGAAGTTCCTCAACTGGGCATGGTTTACCCCGAAAAAGCTCGAAAAATCCCTCCGGCAGCAAGGCTTCATCGGCAATCCTTACAAATTCTTGCTCGGAGACTTGAACGAGATCACAAAGATGGAGAAAGAGGCACTCTCAAAGCCCATCTCCTTCTCCGATGATTTCCTTCCTCGGATCATGCCCTTCGTGCACAAAACCCTCGCTAACCACGGTACATATGGGCTTCTGCATAACGATTCGCATAAAATACTGAAAATTCGACGATGTTATATTGATATATATATTGACTTGATGTTAAAATTTCAGGTAAGAACTCTTTAGTTTGGTTTGGAACTGATCCTACCGTGTTTATATGGGATCACGACAAGATCCGAGAGATTATGTCGAAACCTCTAGTCTTCCGGAAGCCGAGTAATCCGGCAGGCGAGACCTTGGCGAGAGGATTAGTCAGCTACGAGGGCGATAAATGGGCTAAGCATAGGAGATTGATCAATCCGGCATTTCATCTTGAAAAAATTAAGGTGGTCTTTTGCTGCGTATTTTAGACTAAAGTCCATTTTTGGTCCTTTACGTATGATTTATTATTTTATTTAAGTCTCAAACATTATGTTCGTGTCTTATGAGTCTTGTAGTATTATTCAAGTCAATCTTTCGTTGTGAAAAGTTAACAGTCAGCACTAAAAAGATCAATTTAATCATGTTGTACAAGATACGAACGACACGAAATAAAGGGCCAAAAATGAACTTTACTCGTTTTTTCTTTCTATCAACACTTTTTTGAAGGTAAAACTATTAATGCAGAAAATGCCTACATCATTTTACATGAGCTGTTGTGACATGTTGAGTGAATGGGAGAAGATGGTACCGAGCGATGGAGCGTTCGAGTTAGATATATGGCCTTCTCTTGAAACCTTAACGAGCGATGCTATTTCACGCACTGCGTTTGGCAGTAGCTACGAACAAGGAAGGAAGATATTCGAGCTTCAGAAAGAGCTAGCCGGCCTTCTCCTCAAGTCGACTATTTCATTTTTCATCCCCGGATTCAGGTACTAGTCTCTCAGCCTCGATTCTTAATAGGCTAGTATTTTGAGATGAGTTAAACGAGCTTTTTCTTTAGGTAAGACAGTGTTTGGATGAGTTCTCTTTTTTGGTCTGTAAACAAAGACGAGCATCTCTCATGCGTTGTTTGTGCATTTGAACCGCAGGTATTTGCCAACGAGGACGAACAGAAGGATGAGCCACATCAGGAATGAAGTCGAGTCGCTCTTGCTTGATCTGATCAATAAAAGAATGAAAGCAATTGAAGCAGGGGAAGCCATCACTGATAACTTATTGGACATGTTGCTTGAGTCCAATTTCAAGGAAATGCAACAAAATGGTAACAAGTTTGGGATGAGTTTGCAAGATGTGGTTGAAGAGTGCAAGCTTTTCTACATTGCCGGGCAGGAGACAACCTCGGCCTTGCTCGTGTGGACGATGATCCTACTTAGCAAGCACTCGGATTGGCAGGCCCGCGCAAGGGAGGAGATTCGTGGCGCCTTTGTAGGCGGACGACAGCCGGATTTTGAAGGGCTAAATGGCCTCAAAGTTGTAAGTATTGGCAAATGATGCTAAATAGAAATATTAAATATTTCTCATCGGTGTAAAGAGAGAACTGACATAACTCTGGTGTGAATTTTGTGTAGGTAACAATGATTCTTGATGAGGTTTTGAGGCTTTACACTCCGGTGTTTATGGTTGTTCGGAAAACACACAAGGAAACCGTGATAGGGGATTGGAGGGTCCCGGCCGGAGTGAACCTCATACTCCCGTCACTAGAGGTGCACCACGACCGGGGAATATGGGGCGATGACGCGAAGGAGTTCAAGCCGGAGCGGTTTAGTGAGGGAGTTTTGAAGGCAACGGGTGGGCGGCTCACGTACTTCCCTTTCGGGTGGGGGCCTCGGATGTGCATCGGGCAGAACTTCGCTATTTTAGAAGCTAAAATGGCCCTAGCGATGATGTTGCAACGTTACTCGTTCGAGCTTTCGCCCTCGTATTCGCATGCACCTACCTCGGTGCTATTTCTTCAACCACAACATGGCGCACACTTAGTTCTGCGCAGATTGTAGTGTTAGATTTATGAAAGTTAGGTACAAAAATATTTATTTGATTTCCTTTTAACACAAAAATATTTCATAAGTATTAGTACTTTTCTTAGTACTATTAAGTAAACATTTCCAAGTTCATGTAGTAGAAAATGGATATGAAGCATTCTTATTGTAAGGATTTGTAGTGCACTTTTCAACTATTGTAGCTACGTAAGATTCACATTAATATAAATTTCTTTTTTTATAAAATAATGATATGTAAGGAACAACATTCTTGGCAGTCGTTGTGCTTCTTTTCACGACAGAAGATCCAAATCCTAGAATTATAATTAAAAAAAAAAAAAAAGCAAATCTACAAGTATGTTATATTAAAAATGGCCGACCACTTTTTGAAAGTATTTTGTTTTAAGCAAATTAAAAAATTACAAATGGCCGACATCTTTTTAAAAAAAATTGTTTTAAGCAAATTAAAAAATTCTATAAACATTCCAAATCCCTAATTAGTGCATCAAATAACAAACGAAGAAAGTCAATAGGCCATTTGAAAATAAACAATCTGTGTGAATTATTAATTCTACCTCTTGATCTATTGTCATCGATTCTTGTTAAGTCATAAATCAAAATATTTGATTATTGAATTGACAAAAATGTAAAAATTCACAATTTTTGCTATTATTTTTTAATCTCACCCCAATGATACTCATTTAGTACTATGTTTAGTAAAAATATCAACAAATACAAATAAAAGTTCCATTAATTTTCTTCACATTAAAATTCTGTAAATTAGAATTATCCATAATTACTTTATAAAGGATATATTATTCAAGATATAAATTATATTTATGGCAAAATGCCATAAGGGTATCATGGCATAGTCATTATGTCTCTAAGCCAAATAATTTCAAATTTAATAACAAGCACTCGCATAAATTGTTAGTAATTGTCATCATCTACAAAGCTCATACAATCATTAGTGTGATCTGTTCAAACTAAAAATGGATTTGTTCATCTGCCATTGTAGTATGTATCTACGTCTCTAAACTCTTGAAGTGGGTATGGTTCACACCAAGGAGAATCTGATTATCAACAAATGAATAACAACCTCAAAATTGTAAGTAATACTCTCTCCGTCCCATTCAATTCAAAGAATTTCTTTTTCGGCATTAGCTTTTATAAGTGAAGAGAGAATAAAGTGCACAGTATGTATTTATTTACTTTAATGTTGTTGGAATAACTTGTTTTGCAATTAGTGTGCAGGTAGGCATGATCCCGCACGAGGTGCTACGACTCTACCCTCCTACGTTAATGTTTATGCGAAGGACGAAAACAGAGGCCTTGTTTATTTTCACATCTTGCTTGATCGAATAAAGTGTATCCGAATAATGAAATGAGATCTCAATTGAAGCAATTGGAATAACACAAGGGTGCCAAGTCACAGACAGTAGCCTCAAGATTAAGTTTTTTTTAGCACCTTGAATAAACGAATCTTAAACAATAATCCTGCCCGACCTTGAGAACAAAACTGACAATGAAAAGAAAGAGGAATACTAACCTCTGGTCTCCGGGGGCTGTACGATCGGCTTACTCAGCAGCAGAGGGCAGTGTGGCAGCCGAGAGGGCGGCCCCACCTCGGAGTTGGCCAAGTTTGAGGAAAGACTTAGGAACTTCTTGGTATTATGGAATGGAATGAGGATTCCATTTCATTCTAAACATTTGAATGACATTTTCTACGTCAATAATTTTTGAAGCTTCGATTGGATCATCGGCTTCAATTTAGCTTCGAGCTTGTAATCTTCATCATCTACTAAAAAAACGATTACAATATAGAGTATGGAATAAGAACAAGTTTGCGTATATATTGAACACTATGGCAATCGGCTAACGGGACGGACGAGAGGTCGGGCGCGGACTTCCAGCTTTAGCCGATCACTCGCCACCTATAGCGATCGGTGAGCGATCGGCTAACGCCCTAAATTTAATTTTTTTTCAACTCTATATATACGATTCGTTGCACTTCATTATATTCACACCACATGTTTTAACGAGTATCTTATCCTCCTCTCTCATTCTCTCTCGATAAAATGGCTCATGATGGTGTTGATGATCCAATGCAGCGGATCAACGACGAGTTGTGGACCGGACGTTTGCTGAGGTAGATTGGTTGGTGCAACAACGCGTGCAGCAACAGATACAGCCGACGGTCCCTCGCCCGATCCACCATCGACGTACAGTCGCTCGGGACCACGTCGTTGCCCACCAATGGTTGTTTGACGACTACTTTGCTGAGGAGCCGCGGTGGGGGAGACGTTTTTCTGTCTGCATTTTAGAATGCACCGACCGCTCTTTCTGCATATCGTGTCGGCGTTCGAGGCCCGTTACGAGTATTTCCGGTTCAGAGAGGATGCGAGCGGCAGACCCGGGCTATCGCCGATACAAGAGTGCACCGCTGCAATTAGGAAGTTGGCCTATGGAGGCGCGACCGACATGTTCGACGAGTACCTTCACATCGGTGAAACGATTTCCCGCGAATGTCTGATGAATTTTCGTCGGGGCGTCATCCACATATTTGGGGATACGTATCTTTGAAAGCCTACCCCTCTCGATTGCTAAGGTCTGATGAATTTGCACGGGAGGGTGCACGGTTTTCCCGGAATGTTGGGCAACATAGATTGTACGCATTGGGAGTGGAAGAACTGCCCCGTTGCTTACACGACCGGCTTTAAAGGCAAGAATCCTACGATGATCCTAGAATCCGTAGATGACTATCAACTGTCGATTTGGCATGAGTATTTTGGGGTTGTCGGGTCGAACAACGACATCAACGTCTTACAGTCGTCGTCCCTTTTCAACGAGCAGTGCCTTGGCGTGGGTCCAACCATCAGTTTCGTCGCCAACGGCAACCAACACGATATGGGCTACTATTTGGCTGATGGGATATACACCACGTGGCTCGTATTTGTGAAGACAATCAGATGTCCAACAGATCCAAAGAAGATTTACTTAGCGCAATGACAAGAGGTTGCACACAAGGATGTGGAGTGCGATGGGCTGCGGTGAAGGGTCCAACACGCCTGTGGTATACTGACTAAATTACTGATATCATGTACGCATGTATCATCATGCATAACATGATAGTCGACAATGAAGGCCCAGAACTCACTGATTGGGCTAATAAAGATGGTGCCGGACCAATTCACGGTGTGGGCACCGTCCCTGTACGAATGGGTATACCCCGGGGGCGACGCCGAAAGGGTCCAAGCATTTGCTGATATGCGCTAGCAAGAAGCCCATATTTGACTCCAGCACGATATAATTGAATAGTTATGGGCACGTAGGATTGCACATTGATATCGTTTGTATTTTGTTTGAATGTTTGTTTTCCCAATATTGTAATATAACGAACGTTTGCAAATTAAATTAGTTAAACTATGTTTTTCCCCAATTTATATTTCGTTGTTGTTTTTTATGTTATTTTTAAAAAAAGTTTATTTTGGCTAGGCTGTTGCTTGGCTAGGACAGTGACTAGACCGTGGGAAGGACATAATAATATGGCAGAAGAAGTTTTTGGCTAGGCTATTGCCAGACGTCCTTATCGTGGATGCTCTGAGAGTTTGTATTAATACTCATATTAATATCTCAAGCTAAAGTCTAATATATCTAGTTACCGAAAGTAAATCTAATTATATTAGACTAGATTTCTCACAAGTCTATACCCTTAAATAGGAAAATTCTCAAACTAAATTAGGTGCTTCATTCATTGCATTAATTATTTTCTATATGATGGTACCACTGCTATTTTCAAAATTCTAATATTAATCAATGTTTCTTTGAAATTTTTGCTCACTAGCAGCCCCAAACTAAAAATCATAAATTTCAATCTCATCTTAACATTTTAAATAGTAGTACTAATAATGACAGTATATCTTAATATATAAATTAATACCCCCTATTTGCTATTTATAGCCCCATTTTGCTATTATAGGTTGTCCAATTAAAGTCTAATTTACTTATGGTCTATACCATTTTAGGTAAGTAGACTCACCATTCAACTAAATTACTTCACTCATATTTTATTATACAATTAATATATAAAAGATGGAGTCCACATTCTACAAACTCATTTTCTCATTTTTTTCATAAAGTCAAACAATTTTTTAAAATTCATGCCGAGTAAAAATGAGATTATAAATGACAGACGGAGGAGGGAGTAGGAGTCAGTATCATTTTCTTTTAGTACACTCAAATCAAATTCCGCCATAGTTTAATTTTAAATATGTAAACGAAGTAACTACTTCCGTCCACCAATAAACTTCACATTTTGCTTTCGTCCATCCACCGATAAACTTCTCGTTTATTTTTCACTATTTTTGGTAATGAAACCCGACGTTCCACTAACCTTACCTAACTCATATTTTACAACAAAACTAATATATATTTTTACTATATTTCTTAAAACTCACCTTAAATTAGGGGTAAGTGAACAATTGATATGTCCTAATCATCAATGAAATCAAATTGCTACATTTTTCTCATGTTCCAAAAAATTCCATGAACTCATTATTGTCCTTGGCTCTATAAAGCTCATGCATGCAATTAGTGTGATCTCATCAAACTGAAATGGATTTCTTCACCTGCTTGCAAACAATCTCCACTATTGTAGTATGCATATACGTCTCCAAACTCTTGAATTGGGTGTGGTTCACACCGAGAAACCTCGAGAAGCGCCTCCGGCAGCAGGGCTTCACCGGAAACTCTTACCGGGTTTGGTTCGGAGATACGGAAGACATGAGACAGATGGGGAAAGAAGCTACCTCAAAACCCATCAATTTCACCCATGATTTCACCCACAGAATCATGCCCATCTTCCATTTTGCTCTCAACAAATATGGTAATTAACGCAATTTAATCTCAATATGATTCGGTTAATTCATCTGATTGTTATAGGCATTTTCTGTCTTAACAAACTCCATTGCAAAGTGAAAGCAACAGATGTGAGGTATTTGTGATAAACTAGTCTTCTATGATAAGTTTTCGTGTTTGGTCAGAATAATTAAGTTTTTTTTTTTTTTTTAAATCCCGATTGACGTTTTTCATTATTACTAGTTCACTTATTTGATCCATGACTAGAGTGGGTCGGTACGGTATACCGTATCAGAACGCCATACCGCATATCGTACCGAAAACAAATGTCATACCGATATCATATCGTTATTGCGGTATACTGAAGTACAGTATGGTATACCGTATTACTGTTATGCAAAAAAATCTATTTTATACGCAAAATATGTAAAGAAAAGTAGGATTTTCGGAGATTTTTCTTTTTAGTTCTATTTTATATATAAATATAATATAATATTTCAACATATACCGATTTTTCGGTATGCATGCGGTATACCGAATGTTCGGTATACCATGGTATACGAAAATTGATACCGTTGCCATACCAAAAGTTTTTTGGTACGGTATGAGACTGTACCGTAAATTTCGTTATACCGAATATTTTCGGTATTTTCTCAGTACGGTAAGAGCGGTATTTTAGTATTTTGGTATTTTTCCCCCTATATTAGTATTTTGGGATTAATTCACCTATTTGATCCGTGTCAAGCTCTTTCTTCAAACAGACTAGTCTTTGAGATGAATTTCTCTTGTTTGATCCGTAATTTTTAATCTTATTGACTTGGTTTGCAAAATATTGAAATTGTAGGTGAGAATTGCTTTGTATGGTTCGGACCACGCCCAGCTATCGTTGTGATGAACCCAGAAAATGTAAGAGAAGTTTTGTCAAAGATGAATGTATTTCCCAAGCTTCCCGGTCGTCCCTTCGCTAGACTGATGACGAAAGGACTAGTAACGCTCGAAACGGATAGATGGGCCAAGCATAGGAGACTCCTCAATCCTGCATTTCATCTTCATAAACTCCAGGTAGGAAAGGATCTTGCTACTCCACTTTATATATAGTATAGGGGAGTGTTATATTGCTAACTCAATGCTTAATTGTTAACTACAACTCAATAATAGCCATTAGATATTCAAATTAAAGGCTTATATCATCAACCACGAAATGTCAATACGATCAACAAAAAACGTCAATAAGGCTATAGGATTAATTCTAATAAAAATCAATAGGGGTATTAATGTAAATTTAGTTATAACTAACTTTTAAAAGAAATCCTAAAACTTTAAATTCATATATTATAACAAATTAAAGATAATTTTATAAGGATTCCAATGATATACTACATGCATATGTTCCGACGTCAAAATTTGAAAAAAATTTGAATTTTTTTTTTGAATTTTCGTATTATTTACGAACAGATTTATGTCAATACACCTTACATAATATGTCAATATTATGCTTGTAAAATGTCAATATGAAATTGTGTTGACATTATCATGTCTTCGTGTTTGATGTATTTCATACACTGTATTGACATTATATTTCTAAACCCTAAATTTGATAATTGCTATTATCTTTTTAATATTAAAAAATGAAAAACAAAATTACGCATGGCAAATTGTAGACCACAAGATTTCTAAAATCTTATGGTCTTAAATTAGTTATAGTTAGCAACTAAGGGATGAGTTAGCAATTGATCACTCCCCATAGTAAGTATATATATTTATGAATATTCTTGTTGATAAAAAAACAGCATATGGTTCCATCTTTCTACTTGAGCTGTAATGAGATGTTGAGCAAATGGGATGAGATTGTGGGAAATGAAGGAAGTTGTGTAGTGGATGGGTGGCCTCATCTTCAGACAATGACGGGTGATGCGATTTCAAGAACTGCGTTCGGGAGTAACTATCTCGAAGGAAGAAGGATCTTTGAACTACAACGTGAATTATCTCAACATGTTGTCGCAGCGAATCGATCTGTTAACATCCCGGGATACAGGTGCTGTATCTTCAGCCTCTTCTTGATTTCTCTGTCTTATGTTTTTGTTCCTCTCATTGGGCAGGTTTTTACCAACAAAAATGAACAAGAGAGCGAAGGAGATCGCGAAGGCAGTGAACTCGTCCCTGCTCGGCATAATCAGTCGAAGAATGAGAGCAATGGAAGCAGGGGAAGCTAGCAAGGAAGACTTACTCGGATTACTACTCGAATCCAATTCCAAAGAAATCAAACAACATGGAACTAAGCACGGAATGAGCATGGACGAAGTCATCGAAGAATGCAAACTCTTCTACTTTGCAGGCCACGAGACAACCGCGACTCTGCTCGTCTGGTCAATGGTTCTATTGAGCAAGCACGCAGAGTGGCAGACTCGGGCGAGGGACGAGGTTATGCAAGTTTTCAACAATGCAGAATTTGATCATCAACAAGTGAATTGCCTCAAAATTGTAAGTTATATATGCAGTGTTTTTTAGTATGTTAAGTGGAGAGAGAATAAAGTACATAGTGACACTTTGACCGTGACACTTTGACCGTGACATAATTAAGGAGTACTATGCTTTAATTTGACCTAATGTTGTTGGAATAACTTATTTTGCGAATGTGTGCAGGTTGACATGATCCTGCACGAGGTGCTACGACTCTACCCTCCTGCGTTTATGGTCATGCGAAGGACGATCAAGGAAGTTAGGTTAGGGAATGTGAGTGTACCGGAAGGAGTGCAGCTTATGCTGCCCTTGATATTATTGCATCACGACGTTAAATTTTGGGGCGAGGATGCAAATGAATTCAATCCGGAGAGGTTTAGAGAAGGTGTGTCCAATGCGGGGCAGGGGGCAGGGCAACTGGCCTACTTCCCGTTCGGATGCGGTCCAAGGATATGCATCGGGCAGAACTTTGCTATGCTAGAAGCTAAAATAGCGTTGACTATGATTCTGAAGCGTTATTCCTTTGAGCTTTCGTCTTCGTATTCGCATGCACCTCACTACATGGTGGGTTTACAACCTCAACTCGGCGCGCATTTGGTTCTTAACAAACTATAAGAAAAGTCTGGGTACACCCAGACTTTTCTTATTCTTTTTAAGTTTGTTCGTGGAAGAACGTCGAACCTTTAGCCAAATGTCATCTTTTTTTCACATCTTGCTTGATCGAATAAAGAGTATCCGAAATGACATAAGTATAGGTTTCTTTGATGGTGAAATGTGATTTCAGTTGAAGCTATTGGAATAACACAAGGTACTAACTACTAAGTCACAGGATAATATATAGCCTCAAAACTTTTTACTTACTTACTTACGTAAAATCGTCAATACTATACTATCAATTAACGGAAAAATAAGAATAAAGCATGTTCATAATCTTATACGTACGACCAATTAACTACTCCATCCGTCCCAGCCAAAGTGATACATTTCTTTTTTTACGTGTTTTGAAAAAATTATAATAAATAATTAAAATGGAGGAAAAATAAAATAAGAGAGAGAATAATGTAGAGGAGATAGCAAATCCATGTCGTCTACTCCAGTTTGCAAAATACAGTAACCCGATTGGAAGTATGACTTGATAATTGATACTTCTTTTGTCCATGAAATATTGTCCAAGTTTGACTCGGCACGAGTTTTAAGAAATGTGAAAAAAAGTTAGTGGAACGAGGGTTTATATATTAGTTTTATAATAGAATATGAATGTAAAGAGTTGGTGGAAACTGGAAAGTGAGATCATTTACCAAAAATAGAAAAATAAAAAAAAATAAAGTGAACAACTTTTCACAGATGGATAAAATGGCAAAATTGGACAACATTTCACGGACGGAGGGAGTATCATATAACCACAAATTAATTTTGTGTATGGGGAATGAAAAAATGATAAAACAAGCGAATTCTATCAAATTTAGAAAAATGATCGTGTAAAAACAAATATATATCACACAATAATACAATATGTATAGGTGACGAGGGATGTAATCAATTGCTAACTAATTACCGGTCTCAAATTGAGACCAATTTTCAACCATTAGATTAGAAGATCTTGTGGTTAGTATAATGCCAAGTGTAATATATTTTAAATTTAAATAATTATTAATTAAATTAAAAGGGTATTAATGTCAAATCCTATATGTAGTAATTATAACTAACTACTTTCTATCTCCTCAAAATCATCTCAAATCTTTAAATTTACGTAACTCTCTCAATTTAAATTATTTTTTTGCAAAAAATATATCAAATTAAAGATAATTTAATAAGGATTCCAACGAGATCTCAATTGCATATGTTCCGACGACGTTCGGATGATGAAATTTGATATTTTTTATTTTAGTTTTCGTAAATGTTGATACCCAGGTTTTTATCAACAAATACATCAAAAAATCTCAATAAAACCATGGAAAAATCTCAATAAATATGTGTTGATATTTTCTTGTACTAATGTTGATATTCTTATATCATATTGTTGATATTTGTAATACACAATGTTGATATAAAAAAACACCCACGAAAATTATCATATGATAACATAATGACGATTTTACCCTTTTGTTGATATTTTGTCTACTACTTATTGAGATTTGTGAGCTTTAATCTCATCCACTCGTTTTAAAATCCAGGGTGGAGATTTAGTCTTGATTTTGGATTACGGTGCTATAAGCATTAGAATAAGACCCTAGGTGATAAAATAGGAATTCCCATAATGGATCGATATTGAATGACGAATCTACCCTTGTCATTAGTATAATCTGAAATTTAAGCAGGCAGTATGCTAGCCGTTGATCCGAAAAAAAAATGGATGGACACGATTAAGTTATTTGTTGTTATGCGTTTTCATTTGAGTACAATTCTATTCAGGGGTCGGACACAAGACAAAAATGATTTTCCTTGGTTTTTCTTCTTTTATTATTTTTAAATTTTTTCAGAATTGGTCTTTAAGCCCTCAAATGAATGCCTTTGAAGACTAAATTAATAAAAATTGAATGATTAGAGGTGCTGAACTGAAAATTTACGGAGCAAAATGTAGATGGAGGGAGTACTATTGGGACGGCTAAAGTGCGATGGAAAGAGTATTAATGTGATCAGGTCAATAAGTGAAATTCTGTCAAAAATCAAAGTAAATTTCAGTCATTGGATCTTGTGATGTAACCGTTAAATTAATGACACATATCATCTAATAATGTAGATTGTGTAGTCTAATAATGTAACTCGGCTAATAATGTAACACACTTTAGTTGAATAATGTTGATTGTGTAATCAAATAATGTAGCTTAACTAATAATATAACGTTACTGTAATAATGTTGTAATAATGTGGCTCGGATATTATTATCAGAACCAGAGGCGGACAAAAGAAGTGCCATGGGGCCATGGAACCCCCATTATTTTAAAAAAATTCTAGGGGTATTTTAGTAATTTTATATTATAATTAAATTAAATATTATTTTATATTAAATTAGAGTTAAAGCTAGACGATTAATATCCCAAATCCCATCTTCTCAGCCAATATTCACTCCCGTCGCTACCATTCTCCATCTTTTCATTAATCATCCAATACATAGTTTAATATTGCTTCTCCATCTCTAAAATTACGGCACTAAGGCAATTCCATATTCTGAAGTTCACTTTCAATATTGTCTATTCATATTGTTTTGTATTCTGAAAATTAGGTGTTTAAGACTTTGAGCTTTATATTATATATATATTCTAGTTCTAGATATAGAATAACATTTATTTTGTTTGTTTGTGATTGTCATATTGAGCATTTTATTTAATTATATAATGTTGTAAAAACGAAAGATTAAGAGATCATGTTGGAAATCATACAAGTGATCATAATAGGTGTACATTAGCATGTCAGGATCTGATGAATCAAGCTCAGCACATTGAAGCCTCTCTATTAAAGCAGTCAACACAATCGAAGCTTGATTATCGCTGCAGATTAAATGCAACGACTGTTTCCCTTCGTTATCTTATGCAGCGATTCCAGAAGATGAAGAATAGAAGAGAAACGTTATGATATGTTTGGTTTTGACTTTAATATCTAAACATTATTATTTAATTTTATATTTTTCTAATTTTATTACAAATTATTTTTGGACCCCCATTGAAATATCATGCGTCCACCTCTGATCAGAACCATCCAATCTATGAATGCAAGGGCTGAAATTTACTTTGAACTTTGACAGAATTTCACTTATGTACCATAGTGCACCCTTATTTACAATTACCATATATGCTCCCTATATATTATATGTATGCAACGTGTACACATTGTACTCATTTAATATGTCAAACAAAAATATTGACAAAATATAAAAGTACAAAATGTATTACGTCATGAATGTCATAGTATCTAGTGAGTTTGTTATATTCTTATCACATTTTTCAACATTACCAAGCACATGAAGTCAAATAATGTATACTCCCTCCGTTCCCAATTAGGAGTCATACTTTGATTGGACACGGGTTTTAAGAAATATAAAGAAAAGTTAGTTGAAAAAGTTAGTAGATTGTGGGACCCATTTTTTATATTAGTTTTATAATAAAATGTGAGTGAATTGAGTTAGTGGAATGTGGAACCTACTTACTATTTATGGTAAAAATGAAGTGTGACTCTTAATTAAGGACGGATTAAAATAAAAAAGTATGACTTTTAATGAGGGACGGAGTACAAAATAATTCAATGAAGTCAAATGTACTACAAAATAATTCAAATGAAGATAACACCAAGTTTAAAACTCCTATATTTTTAATAATAGAAATTGGTCCGTCTTTTAAAAATAGAATTTTTTTTTTAATTTCTTTCTCTTTAACGAGTTGGACACATTTTTACTATACAATTTTTTTTATACCTCTCTTATTTTTATCAATTTTATATTAAAATCAGTATTGTTTCAAATATTTCTATTTCTTGGAGACGAAGAGGCTAATAAACGACGATTTACATCACGGGACGATGACAACTTTGGAAATGGCTTCACTCAAATCAAATTCAACCGTATCTGAATTTTATATATCTAAATGAAATAAGCTAGAAATCGAATAAATCTAAATGCTAATTATATTATAGGCAAGTCCCAATTCACATGTCCCTATCATCACCGAAATAAAAATAGGACTTTTCCTAACTCAACTAAAGATTCCATGAACTCAATATTGTCATTTTCTTCCCTCGTCATTTACAAAGCTCACACAATCAGTGTGCACTGTTCAAACCAAAAATGGACTTCTTCACCTTCTTCCACACACTCTCCGCCATTGTCATATTCATATACGTCTCCAAGATCCTGAACTGGGTATGGTTCACACCAAGAAGCCTCGAGAAACGCCTCCGGCAGCAGGGCTTCACCGGAAACTCTTACCGGATTTTGTTCGGAGACATGAAAGACATGAGACAAATGACCAAAGAAGCCACCTCAAAGCCCATCAGTTTTTCCCATGATTTCTCCAATAGAATCATCCCCATCTTCCATTTTGCTCTCAACAAATATGGTACTGCACTTTGATCTCAATCTTTATCAATTAGTTTATCTGATTGTTAGAAACTTTCGTGTTATTAATTAGTCTTTTGTGATGAGTTTTCGTGTTTGGTACGAATAGGCTTTTGTTCCTGACAGACTAGTTTTTCGGGATTAGTTCACTTATTTGATCACTGGCAAGCTTTTTCTCTTGATAGACTAGTCTATGGTACGAGTTCTCTTGTTTGGTCTGAATAGACTAAAAGACTAGTTTTTTTGGGATTAGTTCACTTATTTGATCATTGGCAAGGTTTTTTTTCTCTTGATAAACTAGTCTATGGTACGAGTTCTCTTGTTTGGTCTGAATAGACTAAAAGACTAGTTTTTTTGGGATTAATTCACTTATTTGATCATTGGCAAGGTTTTTTTTCTCTTGATAAACTAGTCTATGGTACGAGTTCTCTTGTTTGGTCTGAATAGACTAAAAGACTAGTTTTTTTTGGGATTAGTTCACTTATTTGATCATTGGCAAGGTTTTTTTTCTCTTGATAGACTAGTCTATGGTACGAGTTCTCTTGTTTGGTCTGAATAGACTAAAAGACTAGTTTTTTTTTTGGGATTAGTTCACTTATTTGATCCGGCATGCTTTTTCTCCCGATAGATTAGTCTACGGGATGATTTCTTTTGTTTGGTCTGAATAGGCTAGTTTTTTGGGATTAGTTCACTTATTTGATCTGTGGCAAGATTTTTCTCTTGGTGGACTAGTCTTTGGGTTGAATTTATATTCTCTTGTTTGATTCGGAACATTCTGCCTATGAACTTGGTGGCAAGCTTTTTCTCCTAATAGATTTTTGGAATGAATTCTCTTGTTTGATCCGTAACATTTGGCGTATTAAATTGGAGGAAACTTTTTCTCCTCGTGAACTAGTTTTTGGGATGAATTCTTGTTGTTTGATTTGTAAGATTTTGTTTCTAACTTGATGGCGAGCTTTTTCTCCTCATAGACTAGTTTTTAGGATGAATTCTCGTGTTTGATTTGTAACATTCTGCTTATGACTTGGTGGCGAGCTTTTTCTCGTGATGGACTAGTTTTCGGGATGAGTTCTATTGTTTGATCCGAAACATTTTGCTGTTTAACTTGTTGACGAGTTTTTCTCCTGATAGACTAGTCTTTGTGATGAATTCTCTTATTTGATCCGTAACATTTAGCCGACGAACCTGGTGGCTAAATATTGAAACTGCAGGGGAGAAATGCTTTGTATGGTTCGGACCAAATCCTGCAATTGTTGTGATGAACCCGGAACTTGTAAGAGAAGTTCTGTCGAAGAGTATCGTGTTTCAAAAGCTTCCCGGTCGCCCCTTTGTTAGGCTGATGAGTAAAGGGCTAGTAACGCTAGAAACGGATAGATGGGCCAAGCATAGGAGACTCATCAATCCTGCATTTCATGTGAATAAACTCGAGGTAGGATCTTGCCACTTTATGATGAATAATAGGTATATATTGTCGAATACATTCGTTTTCATTCTTGTTCGTTATGATGTAAACAAACAGCATATGGTTCCGTCGTTCTACTTGAGCTGTGATGAGATGTTGAGCAAATGGGATGAGATTGTGGGGAATGGAGGAAGTTGTGAAGTGGATGTGTGGCCTTATCTTCAGAAATTGACGAGCGATGTGATTTCAAGAACTGCGTTCGGGAGTAGCTATTTGGAAGGAAGCAAGATTTTTGAACTACAGCAAGAATTAGCTCAACATATTGCGCTAGCAAATCGATCTGTTTACATCCCGGGATACAGGTACTGTTTCTTCAACCGCTTCTTCTTTTTCCGGATCCTTGTATCTGGCTCACCTACACACTGGAACCTGGCACTGTAATCTGTGCATCGGTTTTCGTTAGTCGTAACTTCTTGATTTCAATACATTTGTGTTATGTTTTTTTGTTCCTCTCTCTGCACAGATTTTTGCCAACAAAAAATAACAAGAGAGTGAAAGAGATCGCGAAGCAAGTGAAATCGTCTCTGCTCGATATAATCAATCGAAGAATCAAGGCAATGGAAGCAGGGGAAGCTAGCAAGGAAGACTTACTTGGATTACTACTCGAATCCAATTCCAAAGAAATCAAACAACATGGAACTAAGCACGGAATGAGCATGGACGAAGTCATCGAAGAGTGCAAACTCTTCTACTTTGCAGGCCATGAGACAACCGCGTCTCTACTTGTCTGGACAATGATTATATTGAGCAAGTACACAGAGTGGCAAACCCGAGCAAGGGACGAGGTTCTGCAAAATTTCAACGAAGGAGAATCTAACTATCAACAACTGAATAACAACCTCAAAATTGTAAGTAATTAATACTCCCTCTTTTCTGGCATGAGATTTTATGCAGTGCTATTTAGTATATTAAGTGAAGAGAGAATACTGTAGAGACTGATATTTCCATTTTAAGAAATGTTATTTTGCAAATGTGTGCAGGTAGGCATGATCCTGCAGGAGGTGCTACGACTCTACCCTCCTGCGTTTATGATCATGCGAAGGACGCACAAAGAAGTCAAGTTAGGGAATGAGACTATACCGGGGGGAGTGCAGCTTATGCTGCCCTTGATTTTATTGCATCACGACCCGAAAATATGGGGCGAGGATGCAAAAGAATTTAATCCGGAGAGGTTTAGCGATGGCGTGCCCAAGGTGGCGCAGGGGGCCGGGGCGCTGGCCTACTTCCCATTCAGTTGGGGCCCAAGGATATGCATCGCGCAGAACTTTGCTATGTTGGAAGCTAAGATAGCGATGGCTATGATTCTGAAGCGTTATTCGTTTGAGCTTTCGCCTTCGTATTCGCATGCGCCTCACCAAGTGGTGACTGTGCAACCTCAACGTGGCGCGCAGTTGATTCTTAACAAACTATAAAGGGTTTGCACAGAGTCGGAAACTTGGATTTCGACTCGGGCTGCTAAGTAGGCCGTTACTCGTTGGCTTGAGCGCTTACTGAATGAATGCAAATAAGATTTGGTATATCGAGTCTTGGACAAGAATAAGAATCTTGAATTATTGAATCGGAATGGAATACATATGGTGAGCTACAACGATCGCTAAAGGGCTTAACATGACGTCGTTTTAGGAATTTTATTTTAAAATAACATGATAAAATTAATTTTATTCCTTATTAAAGGAAAAAAAAAAAAAAACTTTTCTCCTTCATGTTCATTCGCTTCAAACTACAAACCATTTCCATTTAATGAATTCCTTTATATTATGTTATAGATCCGCTACTTACTGAAGCCTCGTGGATTCGAATATTTAATTAATATCTTACCTAAAGCAACCAATTAACTTCAAATGCAGCTTTAGTATGTGATGCATAGATGAATGATCTTGAAAGGAAATATTAACCCAGACTGGACTCTTGGTTAAAAAACTTTGTGATTCTTTACATAGCTTGTTATATTTTGGTCCTAAAAATATGTTTTTTAACCAAGAGTCCAGTCTAGGTTAATTGGTCCAAAAGTAACATTTTTCGTCCAAAAGTAACATTTTTCAATAAACTTAACGATCAAACGTTATTTGACCAAGTTAGTGACTTAGTTATAAATCTAATTAACCAATTAACCTAACTAATTTGATATTAAAATTTTATAAGATATTTTTTATCTATATCAAAATAGGGGCATGTTAGGGTGCCACCACCCCTTAAAATAACACCATACCACCATTTCTAGCCAATCATTTGTACATGTGGACGAATAATAAGCTGCCACGTGGCAAAAAAAAAATCTGAAAAACTCGGCCAGCAATTTGCTGGTCTTTATCCAGCAATTTTTCTTGTCCAACAATATCCGACACACTATACATTAATCTATAGATTGTTGTGTAATGTTTGTTATATTGTTGTGTAGCGTTTATAATATTGATGTATAAGCGGTGTCACGGTGTCACTTCAAGAGGGGTTGTCATTTTAACACAAACCTATCAAAATATATTGATATTCATAAAATATTGTTTTTTGGTTTTTGGTTTTTCATAACATGAAAATAAGATCGCGAAATTAAACCTTATTTATGAAATAAATTCCATTTATTAGATAAGAAAAATGAATTATAAGACATGCTAAATAAAGAAATTATCTTTTATGTCTCCATACATGTGTGCAATTTCTAGAAGATCAATTTTTACTCCATACAGATCAAATTAAATTGACTTCAGCCATTAATTATAAAAGATGATCCATAACTAGAAACCGAGAATTCTTATTTATAAATACATAAAATTATTAAAAACAAAAATATTAATTGTATTTTTTAATTAATAAAAAGCCAAAATTTAAGCCCAATACATAAAAAGAAGTCCATCTTTAACTCCAGCGTGATATGACTAAATAGATTTGGGCACCTAACCACGATGCATATTTCAATTTTATTTTAAGTTTGCTTCTCGATAAATTCTTTTTTACAAAATTGTAATACAACAAAGATTTGCGTATTACTCTCTCTGTCCCACTTTAAGAATCTCAATTTATTATTTTTAGGTGTTCCACTTTAGGAGTCCTGATTAGGTAATAGGCCCCACATTCCACTCACTTTTTTTCACTCACATTTTATTATAAAACTAATATATAAAAGTATGACCCACATTCCACTATCTTTTTTCATTAACTTAACTTTGTATTTATTAAAACCCGTGTCGAACTCAACCGGGACTACTAAAGTGGGACGGATGGAGTATATTATTGTGGTATTTAATTAAATTTATATGATAAAATATTAGCAAAGAATAATAAAAAATAAAAATAAAATAGTGCTGATGTAGAAATGCGATTAGTTGTCACCCTTCATCGTGAATGCTCTTGGACGAAACTAAATTCTTAAATAATACTCCATCTGTCTCAGATAATTTGGGACATTTTGATCCGGAACGGATTTTAAGAAATCTAATGGTGAGTTGAAAAAGTTGGTGGGATGTGTGTCCTACTTTTAAAGTATTAGTTTTATAATAAAATGTGAGTAGAAATGAGTTAGTGGAATATGAGGTCTATTACCAAAAATGGTAAAAATGAAGTGGGAAAAATTATGTAGGACGACCCGAAATGTAATACTGAGTCGAATTATCTGGGACGGGGGGAGTAACGAAGTTCTAGAAGCAAGGGAGAGGAATTATTTTTCGTTTTCAACGTGGGTTCCATAAATTAAAAAAAAAAAGTAGATCTATAGCATATTTTAACTTAAAATATCTCCATGAAATCAGATAGAAGTCGCATAAATCTAAAATGTACATTAAATTAAAGAAAAGTTACAACTCACATGTAAGTATCAATAATGAACAATATAAAAATGGATTTTTCGTAAGCTATAAAATGACTCCACGTGTAAGTATCAATAATGAACAATATAAAAATGGATTTTTCGTATGCTATAAAATGACTTTATTGATTTGCAATAATTGTGCTCTGTTCCAACTAAAAATGGATTTGTTGATCTGCTTACAAACACTCTCCGCCATTGTAGTATGCATATACATCTCCAAACTCTTGAACTGGCTGTGGTTCAAACCAAGAAACCTCGAGAAACGCCTCCGGAAGCAGGGCTTCACCGGAAACTCTTACCGGATTTTGTCCGGAGACATGAAAGACATGAGGCGGATGAGCAAAGAAGCCGCCTCAAAACCCATCAATTTCACCCATGATTACACCACCAGAATCATGCCAATCTTCCATTTTCTTCTCAACAAATATGGTAAATTGCACTTTCATTTTGGTCGAATGAAAAAATTCATGTTATTTTAATAGATTGAAGAACAATTTTGGAGGGTGTGTTTCAAGAAAAACTATCTTCAGAGATTGAAAAACTTGAAGCTCTCAAAATTGTTGTCGAGAAATTACGAAAAAAAATCAGTATCATAATATTATTTGTGGTAATATTTCCATTCGTGGGAAAAAACAAACTCAGAGTAAAGTTCGTGATATTATTTGTCAATTTTAAAGTTCGTGGGAAAAACTCAACTTTTTGAAAGTTTCGTGATATTAGATGCCAATATCCCTTTAGTTTAATAAATTGTTTCTTAGTACAAAATATTGAAACTGCAGGGGAGAAATGCTTTTTATGGTTCGGACCAAGCCCTGCAATTTTTGTGATGGAGCCAGAGCTTGTAAGAGAAGTTCTGTCAAAGAGTAATGTGTTTCAAAAGATTCCCGGACGTCCCTTTGTTAGAATGATAAGTGAAGGACTAGCAACGCTCGAAACGGATAGATGGGCCAAGCATAGGAGACTCCTCAATCCTGCATTTCATGTGAATAAACTCCAGGTAGGATCTTGCAACTTTATGATGAAAATTAGATATATATAACCTTGACACTGTGTTGACATTTTTTGTTGCTGTTATTTCATCATCTGTTGACATCTTCTAATGGTCCAGATTATAGTTTGGAATTTGTACAATATTTAGAGTTTGCATCTGATCATTTCCCTGTATATTGTCGAACACATTCGTTTTCATTCTTGTCCCTTATTGATACTATAAACAAACAGCATATGGTTCCGTCGTTCTACTTGAGTTGTGATGAGATGTTGAGCAAATGGGATGAGATTGTGGGAAATGGAGGAAGTTGTGAAGTGGATGTGTGGCCTCATCTTCAGAAATTGACGAGCGATGTGATTTCAAGAACTGCGTTCGGGAGTAGCTATTTGGAAGGAAGAAAGATCTTTGAACTACAACATGAATTAATTCAACATGTTACCGCAGCAAATCGATTTTTTTACATCCCAGGATACAGGTACTGTATTCTGTAGTCTGTTCAATGACAGACATCGACTTGGTAAAGATCTCATCTAATCTGGTTTTAGCACCAAATATTGCCATCTTTTGTCTTTCTCAATTTTCTCATTGCGCAGATTTTTGCCAACAAAAATGAACAAGAGAGTTAAAGAGATCACCAAGGAAGTGAAATCATCCCTGCTAGATATAATCAATCGAAGAATGAAAGCAATGGAAGCAGGGGAAGCTAGCAACGAAGACGTACTTGGGTTACTACTCGAATCCAATTCCAAAGAAATCAAACAACATGGAAGAAAGCATGGAATGAGCATGGACGAAGTCATCGAAGAATGCAAACTCTTCTACTTTTCAGGCCAGGACACAACCGCGTCTCTGCTCGTCTGGACGATGATTCTACTGAGCAAGCACACAGAGTGGCAGACTAGGGCAAGGGACGAGGTCCAGCAAGTTTTCAGCACAGGAGACCCTGATTATCAACAATTGAATAACAACCTCAAAATTGTAAGTCATACTCTCTAAGAATTTCTTTTTCAGCATTAGCTTTTATGCAGTGTTGTTTAGCGTGTTAAGCAGAGAATATTATTATTTCTATTTTTTAAAATGTATTTACTTAAATGTTGTTGGAATAACTTAATTTGCAAATGTGTGCAGGTAGGCATGGTCCTACACGAGGTGCTACGACTCTATCCTCCCGCATTTATGCTCGTGCGAAGGGCGCACACAGAAGTTAGGTTAGGGAATGTGAGTGTACCGGAAGGAGTGCAGCTTATGATGCCCTTGGTTTTATTGCATCACGACCCCAAAATATGGGGCGAGGATGCAAAGGAATTCAATCCAGAGAGGTTTAGAGATGGCGTGCCTAATGTCGCGCAGGGGATGGCCTACTTCCCGTTCAGTTGGGGGCCGAGGATATGCATCGCGCAGAACTTTGCTATGTTGGAAGCTAAAATAGCGGTGGCTATGATGCTGAAGCGTTATTCGTTTGAGCTTTCGCCTTCGTATTCGCATGCGCCTCACCAATTTATAATCGTACAACCCCAACATGGTGCTCATTTGATTCTTAACAAGCTGTAAAGGGTGTGTACTGATGGAATAAAAATAAGATTATGAGAATAAGAACCATGAATTGTTGAATCGAAATTAAATAGCAATGATATCATAACATTTTTACACTTCAAAATATATAGTAGTGTATGCTTCAATTTTGCAAATGTTCAAAGAAGTGGATAATTTTTGTTTTTGATGATTTGAGAGCGCAAAAGATTGTTTTTGTGCTTCATAACATGAATATAGGGAGGGGGTGGGGGGAAGGCTAGAAGAAAAATAAATCAGTTACAAACTTTTTATTGAATTTTGGTAAGGAAAATAAAGAGCGATTAAACCTTAACTATGAATAAATTCCATTTATTGAATAAGAAAAATGACTTATAATATGCTAAATAAAGAAATTATCTTTCATGTCTCCATAATTGTGTGCAATTTCTAGATGATCAATTTTTATATTTTTGTAATAAATCTTCCATGTGATAATGTTTATTAATGTTAATATACTTTTAGGGGTGTGTTAAAATGACAACATCTCTTAAAGTGACGCTATGATACCACGTAGCCTGTAATATTCTAAACGCTATAGATTGCAGTCTAACATATTGGATATTGCAGACAGACAAAAATTGCAGTCTAGCGTATTGGATATTGCAGACTTAGAAAATTTACCCTTTGAGTGTTTTTTACGATTGCCACATGGCAGCTGATTATTCGTCCACGTGTGCAAATGATTGGCTAGGAATGGTGGTATAGTGTCACTTTAAGAGGTGTTGTCATTTTAACACAAACCTACTTTTATATACTCCCTCCGTCCCAAGATAAGTGACCTGTATTCCTTTTTGGGGTGTCCCACTATAAGTGACCTATTTCCATTTTTAGCAAAAAGTCACCTCTCTTACTTTATTCTCCACCTACTTTATTCTCTCTTCTCTCCTCTACTTTTCCCTCTCTCATACTTTACCCTCTCCACTTTAACTTATTTAAATACCATTCCTTAAATCCCGTGCTCAAAAGAAGTAGGTCACTTATCTTGGGACGGAGGGAGTACTTAAAATGACTTACTTATGATGGGACATTCTTAAAAGAAAAGTGATATTTTCACTTTTTATCATTTTTTATAATGGATCTCATATTCCACTAATTCATTCTAACTCATATTTTATTACTTCCTCCGTCCCATTTTAGGAGTCTCAGTTTATCATTTTTGGGTGTCCCACTTTAGGAGTCCCGATTGGAATATTCCATAAATGGTATTAGGCCCCACATTCCACTAACCTTTTTCCAATCACATTTTATTATAAAACTAATATAAAAAAGTAGGACCAACATTCCACAATCTTTTTTCACCAACTTTCCTTTACATTTCTTAAAACTCGTGCCGAACTCAACTGGGACTCCTAAAGTGGGACAGAGGGAGTATAAAACTAATACTCCCTCCGTCCCAGTTTAGGAGTTAGAATTAGTTATAGCACGAGCTTTAAGAAATTGGTGGAGTGTGAAATAAATGAAATGAGATGATGGAAAGTGAGATGGTTTGACTTTTTGGTTTTTCATTTTTTTTTGTTTATTTTTATGTAGATAATGACATTTGAGTGTAATTTTGATGAATAATGGGGTATAATTTTATGTCCAAATATGAAAGATTTTAAATATGATTCTTAAATTGGGACGGACTTTTATGGCAAAATATGACTCTTAAACTGGGACAGTGGAGTATATAAAAGTAAGATCCCACTCTCCACTAACTTTTTCAATTCACTTTTCATTACATTTTTTTTAAACTCGTGCCCGATCAAAGTATGACAAAATTTAAGGAACGAAGAAAATACCAATTTAATTAATCTTAATATACTTTTACTTTATTGAAATTTTTGGGATGACAGTTGTATATGAAATTTACGGAGTATCATTATCTTATCGAAAATATCGAGCAAATAATAGACTGATGATGAAGCGAAAGGCAAATTGGATTTGACCAAAGCCACGTCCTCACAATTATTCCAACTGTGTTTAAAGTTCTAGAAGCAGGGTGCCCCATGGGGTCCACAAAACATGTTTTTTCTCATCGCCTTTTCCTTTTCCGAGTGTCAGCCGACATTTTTGAAAAGATTGTAGATTCTATATAAAGGATAATAAAATATCAAAGGGTTTGAAAAAAAAAAGAAAATGCAATGGATCTACAGCATAGTTGCTGCAGCTTGTTTCGCCATAGCAATTGTCCTAACATACGCATGGAGATTACTAAATTGGGCCTATCTGAGGCCAAAGAGACTGGAGAAGATCCTGAGGAAGCAGGGGCTAAATGGTAATTCCTACACACCGGTCTCCGGCGACATGAAGGAGATGGTGAAGACGATGCAAGAAGCCAACTCCAAACCCATCTCTCTTGACGATGACATCAAGCCAAGATTGCAAGCTTTTCTCCTCAAAACCATCCATAAACACGGTCCGTACTATTAATTTATGATCCTTGATTATTGGTAGTATTATGATCATCGGATTCATGATAAATTTCTCGTACTAACAAAAATAAATTGTTAATTAATGATACAATCGACTAATGAAATAGTAGGACCGTTGATAGGATTCAGCTTATCGAAATAACTATATTTCGAATTTGAGTAAGAATATTGTTCAATCATCAGAACTACTTCGATATCTCCTTTTTTGTCATATTAGCTAGTACCGTTAATTAGCTTTTTCACGTTAAATCTTGGTGTCGTATTATCAACAAAAAACTGCAGGAAAGGATTGCTTTTACTGGAAAGGGCCAACACCAGTAGTCGTCATCACAGAAGCCGAACTAATCAAGGAAGTTCTAAACAAGAGCTCGGTTTACGAGAAGCCGAAGGTGCTGAATCCAGTGGTGAGGATGTTCCCTCGAGGCCTCTTCAGCCATGAGAAGGAAAAATGGGCCAAACACAGGAAAATCATCAACCCTGCTTTCCATGTTGAGAAGCTCAAGGTCTTCGATCTTCTCTTCGTTGCCTTGAAATCGAGTTGCATTATTTGCATATGTATGATCTTGATTTTCGGGTGCAGATGATGGTACCGGCGTTCCATTTGAGCTGCGATGAGGTGTTGGGGAAATGGGAGAAGCTTGTGGCGGAGGAAGGGTGGTGTGAGGTGGATGTTTACCCTTATTTGGAGAGTGTAACGAGCGATGCGATTTCAAGAACTGCGTTCGGGAGCAGCTACGAAGAAGGGAGAAGGGTGTTCGAGCTTCAAAAGGAGCAAGCTGCGCTTATCTTCAAGGCGATGCAATCGGTGTATATCCCCGGATCAGGGTAGGTACATCTTTTTGACGAAGCTATTGGTTCATGGTTTAATTGGTTGTCTCTCAAAAATAAGCATTACTTACTATATATGTACATATTTGGTTAATTAGGTTAATTAAAATCATAATTAAGTCGCTAATTTGATTAATACGCGGTTGACTGATAATTTTAGATGAAACTGGTTCATCTATAGTAAAGGATGGTATAGTAATATATGGTCGAATCGGCCGGTCATCATCTATTGACTATTGACCGATATACGGTCAATTGACCGGTCCAGTCCGATTTTTAAAATGCTAGAAAGGGATGAATTTGGTTAATTTGGTTAATCATAATCATAATTAAGTCACTAATTTGATGATCTTTGTGTAGATTTCTTCCAACAAAAAGGAACAAAAGGATTAAACAAATCTATGAAGAAGTGAGGTCCAACATCCGTGGCCTAATCGATAAAAGAGTGGAAGCAATGAAAGCAGGGGAAGCTATCAACACAGACTTGTTGGGGTTGATGTTGGAGTCCAATTTTCAAGAAATCGAGCAAAATGGTAGTAATAGCAAGTTTGGATTAACGATTGATGAAATAATCGAAGAGTGCAGACTGTTCTACTTCGCAGGGCAAGAAACCACTTCAACATTGCTCGTTTGGACATTGATTTTGTTGAGTAGGCATCCCGATTGGCAGGCGAAAGCCCGGGACGAGGCCGTCCGTGTCTTCGGACACGACGGAAACCCGACTCCCGAAGGCATAAATCGCCTCAAAATCGTGACGATGATTTTGCACGAGGTGCTGAGGCTTTACTCGCCCGTGCTTGCCTTGGAGCGGAGCGTTGGGACGGAGACGAGGCTGGGGAGGCTGACTCTCCCGGCCGGGGTCCGGGTGTCGTTGCCGGTCATGTTGGCGCAGCATGACGTCCGGACTTGGGGCGAGAATGGGGCGGAGTTTGATCCGGAGAGGTTTAGTGAGGGGGTGACGAATGCGGGGGGTTTGTTTATTCCGTTCGGGTGGGGGCCGCGGATATGCATCGGGCTGAATTTTGCGTTGATCGAGGCGAAGTTGGTGCTCTCGATGATGTTGATGCGGTTCAGTTTTGAGCTCTCGCCGTCGTACACGCATGCTCCAGTGGGTGGGCTCACGACGCGGCCGCAACATGGGGCTCATTTGCGTCTGCGCAAACTTTAGAGCCCGCACGGTTTTATTTTTCTTTTTGTTTTTCTAAAAGGGATCAACAATGATTCTTCATCTATCCCTTTAGCCAACTGAGGCCATGGTTATTATTCGATGTGTGCACTAGATAAATTCGTACATTATTAATAAAATAATTTATGTGTTTTTATGCCCTTGTATGTGCACATTTATAATGTCTATTTCTTATACTCCCTCCGTCTTAGTTTTATAGTCACATTTTGCCATAAAAGTCCGTCCCATATTTATAGTCACATTTAGAATTTTTTATATTTGAACATAAAATTTTACCCCATTATTCACTAAAATTACACTCAAATGTCATTATCAACACAAAAATAAAAAATCAAAAAGTCAAAAAGGGACCCACTTTCAATCAACTCACTTCATTTATTACATACTCCATCATCTCACTTTATTTATTACACACTCCTCCATCTCACTCCTTCATCTCACTTCATTTATTACACAATCCACCATCTCACTTCATTAATTACACACTTCATCAATTCCTTAAAACTCGTGTCATAACTAAATGTGACTATAAATTTGAAACGGAGGGAGTATTAGTATATATCAAGTCTATTTTCACAAAGGCATTCACAACATGATGTCTTATCTTAAAGTTTCGAACCCAGATGAAAGGGCAAAAAACACATCTTCTCCCACTATATTACATCATAATTTATGTATTAATTCAATACATTAGTTTATAATTAAAACAATAAAATTTGATTAATTAAAATTCAAAAGATGAAAGGGACGTGCTTGATGGCAACACCAAGCATGCATACATGGCTCGCAAGCCTTGCAAGACATTTGGAGCATCGTTGTGGATATTCTTATAGTAATACGTAAAATCGTCTAAATTTTCCTTGGATAAATGATTAAATGAGGTGTTGCAAAAAGGATTACTCACCAGTCACTACCACTAGCTAGATAAATTATTTTGTTATATATATAGTCAAATAAAGTTATGACTTGGTTAAAAGTTATGAGCTAGTAGTATTTTATTAAAAATTCATTGGTTGAGTAATTTGTGTTGAAGATTGAAAATTCACCACTCATATAATGCAGATTTGAGCAGTTGAAGTGAATTTGAAGTTTTGCAATTGAAGTGAATTTGAAGTTTTGCAATGGATTTGTTATATCTAGAATTGAAAATGTAAAATATGTACTACTCCCTCCATGTCTCGGATATTTCGTCCCAGTATTCCATTTCTGTCCGTCCCACATAATTTGTCCCACTTCACTTTTACCATTTTTGGTAGTGGGCCTCATATTCCACTAACTCGTTCCTACTCACATTTTATTATAAAACTAATACTTTAAAAGTAGAACTCACATCCCACCAACTTTTTCAACTCACTTTCCATTACATTTCTTAAAACTCGTGTCCGATTAAAGTGGGTCGAATTATCATGGAGTAACTTTTTTTGGAGAGTATATGAGGTGGGCAAAAATAAAGATTTCACTTACTACATAAAATAGAATAAATGGAGAAAAATATGGATTTTTCTTCTCAGGTTCTAGAAGACAATGACTGATTGACACTTATTGCTTTGGATATAGCAATTGATTTGGTCACTAAAGTTACGTGCGCCTGCAAATTTGAATTTTATGATATGGCAACACACGTCCCTTTGCAATTGCAAATAATAATACTCCTATAGAATGCGAATTTTAATTTTATGTACTCTTATTTTATGAAGTATTTTTCTCTATTCTTAAAAATAGATCATATTTATCATTTTAGGATATCTCTTAAAAAAACAGACTAATTCTATTAATTTTTTTTATTATTTTTCCTCTTTACTACGGTGAGTCTCATTCTCTATTAATAATACTCCAATCACTTTTTCTTTTGATCAGTCTCTTACTTTATTAATTATGCATTAAAGTCCCTGTCGTTTAAAATGTTGTCTATTTTCTAGGGATGGATGGAATATTAGTTTTATAATAAAATGTGAGTGGGAATGAGTTAGTGGAACGTGAAGTACGTTACTAAAGATAATAAAGTGAAAAGCAACAAATCTTGTAGGATATATACAAAAATGAAAATAATTAATTAAATTTTTGGAACAATGTGAGTATTATTTTCAAAAATTTGGAAGCATATTAGAAAAATGTCATCATTTTTGAAAGAAAAAAATGCAAGCATCTTGGAAAAATCGAACATAGTGTGTGGAATGTGGAGTTGATATATGCCTGCCCATTTTTCTTCACCATGCATGTTCCAAGGCAAAATAATGGAGTATTAATTTGTCATCTTCTTTTCTTTCATCACTTTTATGCCATATACCCAAGAATCAAAGATATATCGGCGGTTCAGATTAGACAATTAATTAAGCTTGCATCATCACTACATGTAGTCAATGAACTTTCTTTTTTCGCACTATGTATTTTGAAAAAAATATAAAGAATTGTAAAAGCGAAAAAAAATTAAAGTAAGAGAATAATGTAAAAGAGACTCTTTCCTATATTATTCAATCTCTTATTTTATTTTCTCTTCGTTTTAACTATTTATTAATATCATTTTTTTAAAACACATTCGATAAAAAAAATGGTCATCTTAATTGAGACGAAAAGACGATTAATATCTAGTTACGGTTCCAAATTTATTGAAATCAAAACGATAGAACCTATATGTTAGATCAGAAGCAACCAGTGGCAGACAAATTTATTTAACAAATCTTTTATTTTTGTGGAATCAACAAAGAGAAACATGGAAGACTATTACAAAAAATCGAAGCTAGTGTGGAATATCTTCTAATAAATTTGTCATCTTTTTTGTTTCATGTCACAATAAATAATTTCAACGATTAAATTCAAATATTAGGACTAAAAATACACAATAAATCCCTTTAAATCAAAAGTCGTTCGTGTTAAATAAGTTTATGCTATTATTAGTTTTTCAATCCAATAATAAAGGTTAAACAAGTTAATTAGATGTTTTCAATCCGCACCTTCTTCCTCTAAACAACTTCTTTTTAAAAGAGATGAATCACCAAATGAGTCTGTATATCACCTAATCACGTCAAATAATACAAAATCACTTTGAATCGGATTTCTAGAAGAAAAATTATTTAAATGAAGATAAGACATTGTAATAATCGGTGTGATTTTCATTGCTATTCTTGGGTGAAACGCAAGGCCTTTGACTAATTTCAAATTTGTATGTCATATATTTATTACAAATAAATATCGCTTGTTTTTTTCGTCGTGGCGTCATCTGTTTGTTATATGCAAAACTATCACTAGGAAATGCCCGAATTCTATATATATGATGTTGGCAATAAATATTATTTTTCAATGAATAAAACTATAATGTATCCAAATATGTATAACAATAGTATCTTATATTAGGTGTATTACATTGGCATTACATATTTTAACTTACTACACTACTTTTGTTTTTCCCTCTCTTAAATATATCAACTATTTACTTTTTAATTTGTCCCTTAATATTATAAATTTTCTACTTCAAATTTTTTTTTCTTCACTGAAATGAAATCATTTTTCATTGTTCATATTTCAATCATTTTCTCTTTCTTATTGTTAAAATTCTAATATCTTGTCCCACATCGGCTTGGTGATAATCCTAGCTTCTCTATATAAGTGTGGATAACCCTCCCCCTTATGAGGCCTTTTAAGGGGTGAGTGGCCCATTTCTAATATGGTATCAGAGCTGGGTCCAAGTCGATGATGGTTTATCTCTTTATCTCTTCTCTTGCCTACCCACGTGATGGAAGTCCGATGTGTCATTCCGGCCCACACGTGAGGGGGCGTGTTAAAATTCGCTTCTCTATATAAGTGTGAGGCCTTTTAAGGGGTGAGTGTCCCATTTCTAATACTTATTTCTCTTACTTTATCAATTATGTATTAATACACATGTCATTTCTGAAATTCATATCTTACAAGTTGCAATTATATTCCTCCAGAACCCCAGTTCATATACTGTAGTTATAGTTGGATGGAGTATATTATTACAAATCTATCATATGTTTGTGGACGAGGAAGTTATAGGGGTATGGAATTTCATACTGATACATACTTTTGTAGAAAAATGTCACGATACCTAGAGGGAATTTCGTTTGATAAAAATAATTCTCTATTAGTCTCAAGCAACGTAGAACCCACTCCTCCAATACGAAGGATTATATACTAGTAGTATAAAATGCATCTATTTTATTAAAAATAAAACGTTTTCTAAAACGTAAATAAAATTTCTATTTTCTTCTCTCTACTTTACTCTCTATTCATCAAGTTACAACACAAATACACAATATAGTATTATTATTATATATAAATATGTACCAAAAAAAGTAAATGTTTCATATTTATAAAGATGAAGTGAGTATAATCTTTTACTAATTTATATATCTGATTTTAAGTATGGATCGTGAATTACTATAGTGTTATTTTACATTTAAATTACTCCCTCCCCGTCCCATATTTGAAGTCACTTATTGTTATGGCTCGTGTTTTAAGAAAGAGTTGAAGTGTGTAATAAATGAAGTGAGATGGTGGAGTTGGTTGAAGGTAGGTCCCTTTTGACTTTTGATTTTTTTTTTTTTTTTTTAATGTAGATAATGACATTTTTATGTAATTTTGATGAAGAATGAGGTAAAATTGTATGACTAAATATGAAATTTTTTGAAAATGACTCTTAAACTGTGACGGACTTTTATAGCAAAAAGTGACTCTTAGTCTGAGACGGAAGGAGTAGATTTTTTTAAACAAGAATAGATTTTTATAATTAAAATCTATTATGTCCTGGTTGGAATGCGCCATATGGAGTGGCGTGTGGCTCGCCAACTCGAGCCCTCCATCTCCACCAAGCGATGTCCACCGCGACGAGATGAGACCGAGCTGGTGGTGAGCACCGCTGCAGATGCTCTTAGGTCTCTTTTTCAAATAAAAAAATCTCTATACGTAATCCATCACGTCATATAAAACGCGCGCGTCGTGTATAGCAAGTATCTAACCAGTGAAGCCACTCTATATAAAGAGCTGCCGCCATAGCCAAATTGAAAGCATAAAAATGGAGCTCGGATTTCAATCACTGGCTGCTGCCACTTTAGCATTCGCGGCGTTGATTTACACTTGGAAGATACTGAATTGGGCATACATCAAGCCGAAGAAGCTGGAGAAAGCCCTCAGGAAGCAGGGGCTAAGGGGAAATCCATACAAATTGGTGTATGGCGATTTCAAGGAGATTATGCAGACCATCATCGAAGCTAGATCTTCCCCCATCAATCTCCACGACGATATCAAGCCTAGAGTCCAAGGATTTTTCCTCAATACCATTCAAAAATACGGTAATTTTTTGAATTTTTGCTTCTCTTTTAGTTGAATTTACTGTGATTGGGCGTTCTCTCTCTGATTTAGCAAATTAGGTTTTGTTTTTGTTGCCGATTTCCTAATCGTTTAGTCGAATTGAGCTATAATCGAATGATTTCATATGATCTAAATGTTTGATTGATTATGATTTTGGTGAAATCTGATTTGGTTGGTTCCGATTGATAAAAAATTGCAGGAAATGAGTGCTTCTTTTGGCTAGGGGCGAAGCCGTCGGTTATTTTATCGGATCCTGAGCTAGTGAAGGAGGTGATGAACAAGAGTTATTTATACCTAAAGCCAGAGAATAGGAATCCATTAACAAAGCTGCTTGCACAAGGAGTTGTCAGCCAGGAAAAGGAGAAATGGGCTAAACACAGGAAGATCATCAATCCTGCTTTCCATATTGAAAAACTCAAGGTTGTTATCATCATCATCATCATCATCATTTAATGTATAGTTTATGGTGGGATCATGATATGGTGTGGCTAACTGTGATTGATTGTTGGTGCAGCTTATGATTCCAGCTTTTCAGTTGAGCTGTGAAGAAGTCTTGACCAAATGGGAGGAGAAGGCCGTCTCCGGTGGTGAGGTGGACGTGTGGCCGGATTTGCAGAGCTTAACGAGCGATGCGATTTCAAGGACTGCGTTCGGGAGCAGCTACCAAGAAGGTAGAAGGATTTTCCAGATTCAGAAGGAGCAGGCAGAGTACGTGATGCAAGCTTCGCGGTCATTATACATCCCGGGATGGAGGTAACATTACAAATTTGATCATACTAATTTGAGTGATCTTGTGTTTGTTGATCATACTGGTTTAGTCATGAGTTTGTTGATGATGTGTAGATTTGTTCCCACCAAGAAGAATAGGAGAATGAAGGAGACTGAGAGAGAAGTCCAGTCGATGATCCGGGATCTCATCAGCAGAAGGATCAAGTCGATGAAAACAGAGGAGGCCGGGAGCCGGGACGACCTTCTTGGGATATTGCTGGAGTCCAACTTTCAAGAAATTGAGGAGGGTGGCAACAGGAGCTACGGATTGACCATAGCCGAGGTAGTCGAGGAGTGCAAGCTCTTCTACTTCGCAGGGCAGGAGACGACCTCCGCTTGGCTCGTGTGGGTGATGGTGATGCTGAGCATACATCCCGAATGGCAGGCCAAAGCCCGGGAAGAGGTTTTGCAAGTCTTTGGTGACAGGAAACCGGATTTTGCTGGCCTGAGTCAACTCAAGATTGTAAGTATATAAAGTAACACTAGTCGTTTTATTCATGAAATTTGATCAAATTCTGGTTAACGAGTCAAGTTTATGTAATGCAGTACTAATTTGGCTACTCTTTTTATGGCAGGTGACCATGATTCTGTACGAGGTTTTGAGGTTTTACCCGCCGATAGTGGCACTGGGCCGGAGAGTGAGCGAGGAGACGAAGTTGGGGAAGATGGTGCTGCCGGCTGGGGTGCAGATATCGCTTCCGATCCTGCTATTGCATCACGACAGGGGGATATGGGGGGACGACGCGGGGGAATTCAACCCCGAGAGGTTCAGTGAGGGAGTGGCGAAGGCGCAGAAGGGGGGGCAGGGGGTGTTCTTCCCGTTCGGGTGGGGGCCGCGCATATGCGTGGGGCAAGTGTTTGCGATGCTGGAGGCGAAGACAGCGGTGGCGATGATTCTGCAGCACTTCTCGTTCGAGCTTTCGCCTTCGTATACGCATGCTCCTTTCACCATTGTTACTACTCAGCCACAGCATGGAGCTCACCTTATCTTGCGCAAGATCTAGCTTCTTTTGTTCATAAATCTTAGGTTTTTCACTGTTTATGTGAAACAGAAATAAGAGGTCTTTCGACAACTTTGGCATAAACTCAAAGTTCGTTGGGTCAGGCTGCAGTGTAAGGAAATCGTCACAAGTAAATAACGAAAATAAAAGAGAAACAAATGAATTGTTTATCTAGTACTAGTAATTTTTTTAAAAAAATCATGCAAAACATATATATTAAGAATATACAAATCAATAACAATTTTTTTTTTAATTTTGTAAATTTTGAATTATATTAAAATAATAGTAATTCAGTTGAGTGGTTAAGTACGTGTCTAGTTATCTATCTCAGGTTTTGTCAATATCTTTTAAGATATTGACGTCTAATATTAATTTTCTAAAAAATTTATTTTTTTTGTGAATTAAACTTGGCATGTAATATTACAAATTTAAATACTAGTTACTAAATTTTTTCCATCAGCAACAAAATACGGTTATATTTCATTTGTTATTACGTCACATATTACTACTGGAAAATAATAGTGATGTGCTTGCAAAGTCCCTAGAAGTTATATATAGTTATCCATTTCATTTTAATGTGGTTGGATTTTCTTGTCGATGGACAGAATTTAATAATTATTTTAATTTATAATATTATATGTTAAGTTCAAAGTTCATAAAAATAACTATTTTTAAAAATTTATGTGATATTAGATGTTAATATTTTTTTCTAATTAATAAAGTTACATGCCCTGCAATTTTTATGATAATGTAAACACACGTTCCAATGGAATTGCACTTGTATTCTTTTTTAGAGACGTACCACCTAAATTATAATACTACTATTATCTTAGTATGAGTAATATTTTAGAGCAAAATATAATACTCCAATTATTCTTTTTTTCACCCATCTGTTTCTTTTTTCTCACTAATTATCTTGCGCTCAAAACAAATGCGAGGAGGAAATACATCTTTTTATGGACTTCTTAATTT
Organism: Salvia hispanica; assembly: GCF_029641045.1. NCBI lineage: Eukaryota > Viridiplantae > Streptophyta > Magnoliopsida > Lamiales > Lamiaceae > Salvia > Salvia hispanica. The sequence continues at coordinate 47,315,049 of NC_142696.1, forward strand.
ATGCATTTTAATTATAAAGCTTATCACAAAACAATTATGTTTCCATCCTTATCACCTTATGACATGATGAGTATCTGCCTCTTAATGCAGAATTCCAAACTTCTACTGTGCTATTATTGGCAACTTCTTTCATGACAAAAATATAAAATAAAATAGCTTCAATGTGTGTTAATCTAATGGTAAAAGGTTAATAGTACTCGTAAAAAAGACTTTCTTCCATGCTATTGACAAGAGAACTTTATTTAACTAATCCAAATCTTTTTCATGAATAAATGAATTACATCTTAAAATGTCATTATCATGTTACTCCCTCCGTCCCTTAAAATTTATTACCTATTTTCTTTTTTTCATCCCTAAAAATTTGTCACCTTTCACTTTTACCATTTTTAGTAGTGGATCATACATTCCACTAACTCATTGACCCTCACATTTTATTATAAAACTAATACTGCCTCCGTTCACGAATAAAAGTCTCATTTTTCCATTTTAGTCCGAATAGAAGTCCCGGTTCACTTTTATCATAAATGGTAGAGTCTCACCTTCACCTAACTCATTTCACTTACATTTCATTTAAAACTAATATATACAAGTGAGACCACTATTCCACTAGCTTTTTTCCATCCACTTCTCTTAATATTTCTTAAAACCTGTGCTACCAAGGAATGAGACTCTTAATGGCGGACGGAGGGAGTATATAAAAGTAGGACCCACATGCTACCAACTTTTTCAACCCACTCTCTATTACATTTCTTAAAATTCGTGCTGAGTCAAATAGCGACGAATTATTAGAGACGAAAGGGAGTAAAAAAATCAAAGGTTGAAATGACTGGTGACTGAGTGAGGCTTTCTCTTCAGCCTTCACCATGCATGTTCGAGGAAACTCTTATCCTCATCAAAATCTCATCTTGATCTTCTTTTGCTTCATCACTTTCAATCTTCTATATAAAGAGCTGCCGCCATAGCCAAAGGGAGGCATAACAATGGAGCTCCGATTTCAAACACTGGCTGCTGCTGCTACGTTAGCATTCGTGGCGTTGATATACACTTGGAAATTACTGAATTGGGCATACATCAAGCCTAAAAAGTTGGAGAAAGCCCTCAGGAAGCAGGGGCTAAAGGGTAATCCTTACAAATTGATGTATGGCGACTTGAAGGAGCTTATGCAGTCGATCATCGAAGCTAGGTCTTCCCCAATTGATCTCCACGATGATATCAAGCCCAGACTCCAATCATTTTTCCTCAATATCCTTCAAAAATACGGTATTGTTTCTGAATTTTTGCTGAATGCCAAATTAGGTTTTGTTTTTTCCCCAATTTTGCTAATCGTTTAGTTAATTTGAGTTATAGTCGAATGATTCGATGTTTCCTTATGAATTACGATCTAACCTCGCACAAAATTGTTTGATTCTGCTGTGATTTAATTGAATGGATACAAAAGGTAAAATCTGATTTGGTTGGTTTTGATTCATAAAAATTGCAGGAAATGAGTGTTTCTTTTGGCTAGGGACGATACCCTCAGTTGTGTTGATGGATCCTGAGCTAATTAAGGAGGTGCTCAACAAGAGTTATGTATACCTAAAGCAAGAAAGCCGGAATCCACTAGCAAAGGTGCTTGCACAAGGAGTTCTCAGCGAAGAAAAAGATAAATGGGCCAAACACAGGAAGATCATCAATCCTGCTTTCCATGTTGAAAAACTCAAGGTTATCATCATCATCATGATCATCCACTGCATAATTCATGTGATGTGGTGTAGTTAAGTGTGATTGATTGTTGTTGGTGCAGCTAATGATCCCAGCTTTTCATTTGAGCTGTGAAGAAGTGTTGACCAAATGGGAGGAGAAGGCCGTCTCCGGTGGTGAGGTGGACATATGGCCGGATTTGCAGAGCTTAACGAGCGATGCCATTTCAAGAACTGCGTTTGGGAGCAGCTACCGAGAAGGTAGAAGGATATTCCAGCTCCAGAAAGAGCAGGCAGAGTTTGTGATGCAAGCTTCGCGGTCTTTATATATCCCGGGATGGAGGTACTAATATAAACTATTTTGCCATGTATTTGTTGATGATGTGCAGATTTGTTAATTGTTGATGATGTGTAGATTTGTTCCCACCAAGAAGAATAGGAGAATAAAGGAGACTGATAGAGAAATCCAGTCGATGATCCGGGATCTCATCAGCAGAAGGATCAAGTCGATGAAAACAGAGGAAGCCGGGAGCCGGGACGACCTTCTTGGGATATTGCTGGAGTCCAACTTTCAAGAAATTGAAGAGGGTGGCAACGGGAGCTACGGATTGAGCATAGCCGAGATAGTCGAGGAGTGCAAGCTCTTCTACTTTGCAGGGCAGGAGACCACCTCCTCGTGGCTCGTGTGGGTGATGGTGATGCTGAGCGTTCATCCCGACTGGCAGGCCAAAGCCCGGGAAGAGGTTTTGCACGTCTTTGGTGGCAGGAAACCGGACTTTGCTGGCTTGAATCACCTCAAGATTGTAAGAATATGGGATTATAGTCGTTGAAATCATGAAGTTTGATCAAATTATGCCAGTCTCTTAGTAACGGAAATCAACTTAAATAGATGGAACCTATAGTATTTGGTTGGTCTCCCTTTTACGTTTGAGGCCTAGCGGTAGAGTCTACAGGTTAATGTCTATGGCTAAAGGTCTGATGTTCGAGTATAGTTTCTGTTTTCCTAATTTTGTTGCTCTTTATGGTAGGTGACCATGATTCTGTACGAGGTTTTGAGGCTTTACCCGCCTGTAGTGGCACTGGGGCGGAGAGTGAGCGAGGAGACGAAGTTGGGCAAGATGAGGCTGCCGGCTGGGGTGCAGATATCGCTTCCGATCCTGATATTGCATCACGACCGGAGGATATGGGGGGACGACGCTTTGGAGTTCAATCCGGAGAGGTTCAGTGAAGGAGTGGCGAAGGCGCAGAAGGGGGGGCAGGGGATATTCTTCCCGTTCGGGTGGGGGCCGCGCATATGCGTGGGGCAAGTGTTTGCGATGCTGGAGGCGAAGACAGTGGTGGCGATGATTCTGCAGCGCTTCTCGTTCGAGCTTTCGCCTTCGTACACGCATGCTCCTTGCACCGTTGTTACCACTCAGCCTCAGCATGGAGCTCACCTTATCCTTCGCAAAATCTAGCTTTCTTTATTTTCTTTTTGTTGATATATCTCATGCAATTTAAACTTTGATGATATATAGTTTGAATTTTTTACTTTTCGTCATTATATCTTCATCAATTAATTAATAATAATTTAAATTCTACCAAAAATTAATGATTTAAATGAAAATTGTTAGTATTAAAATTTTAATTTTATGGAATAACTGAGTAATGTGCAAAAATTATGATTTAATTAGCTATTTTTGTAAGTCACGGGATTGACTAAAAATTAATTGAAAATTGTAATTTAAATGACCATTGTTTTTTTCTCATAACCAGTCAATGGAAGCAGTGTACCAAGCAAGTATCCAGACTCTTACAAAATATTATGTTAATATTGAGTTTTATCTGTTTTATACTCTTATGGTAGAAATGGACATGACTATGTGAAAAAAAATGGAAGTGTTACTGAAAATGAAATTTAAATTCATACTTTACTAATGCCCTTACGTGTCGCTCTGAATGTGTTTCTCTTTGCTAGTATTATTTTATTTGACTTACTACATTCACATAAAAATGTGTATTTTTCAAGTTGCCATTTATATTTATGTTTGACTACTATTGTTTTCGTTTTCTTGTTATTGGAATTATTACATTCATCCAAAAATGCGTACTTTTCTAAGAGCTATTTATTACGAGAGCATCCACAGTCCTAGTCCGGATTCAGGTCCCAAGTTCCATTCATGTCATCATTTTTCTAAATTTCAATTTTAGACCACAACTCTTCTAACCATGCAGGCCCCATCCAGGCCCTATCCTGATCACAACTATTAAATTGCATTAATTATAATTTACAACTTTTTTACACGTGAAATAAAAAAACGTCGAACAATTTAAAACACGGAAAAGTAGTTCTTCATTCGGAAATTGAAAATTACAACATAGAAATTTAAAAATACAAAAAAAAAACATTAAAACTAATGTCAATGCTGAAAAACGTTGATGCGTGTCCAAATTTCTTCAATTAGATCCGCTTGGAAGCGAGTTTGTGCTTCTTCTTGGCGCATCGCAGCTGAACGAGCCATGACATTGCACATGTTAGGAGGAACACCCTGCATGGGCGGGTCGGTGATAACCTAATTTTTTGCCTTTTGCTAATTAATTTTTTACATTTATAAAAATGCCTACTTTTCCGATAGCCATTTTGGCTTTGATTTGACTGGCCTTTGATGCAAAATTCACAACTTGTACTAAAAATCAGGAAATAGCTAGTAGTAGTAAGATAGTTTTGTTTTTGGTAATTGACGAGCAATTTTTTTTTAACAAATCTGTTTCTCAATTTTTTTGTTAAATACTATCTATCCCACAAAATTTATCATCATTTGATTCGGTACGAATTTTAAGAAATATAATGAAAAGTAGGTTGAAAAAGTTAGTAGAATGTGATCCTACTTTTATACTCCATATTAGTGTTATAATAAAATGTGAACATGAATGAGTTAGTGGAACGTGAAATTTATAATAAAAAATTGTAACATCCCAAAAATGACCCTAGACCAAATGCGCTATTATAATTAGAAAATTGAGGATTTATGTTTTGGACAAATAAATTGACATCACAAATTGCAATAATAATACTAATACTCCAAAATATACCTAGATAGAATATACTTTTACAAATATGCCAAATTTGTAGGATTAATCCGATTTGGTAATGATTGTTAAATTAGATACATTAGCTATTTCTCATGGACATATTTTTCAATCGTTTAAATAAAAGTGCCGTTTCTTTTTATATAGGAGATAAAAAGTTTCCCTTAAATGGGATATATAGTAGAAGATTGAAGAAAAATTTAGAATAATTATTATAATGCTATTTGTCCATTTTTGGAGAGGAATACATGCAATATAATATTAAGTGAGACCATTTTAGCATAGGGAGAGAGATATGTTATCTCTATCACAAAAGGGGGAGCTCTCTGGCCACAAAATACCATCGGTCTCTATCTCTTTAAGTTACCATGTGTACTTCAAGCTCTACTCCATTTATGTCGGATTAAACCGTTCAATTGCAAGTCCTTTGGTATTACTTTGTGGTAACTCGTTAACTTTAGTCTATTTTTATAGTATGGAAATTCTTATATCATTAAGTTCGTATCCTCCATTTTTAGCACTTATATCATTAAGTTCATACGCTTTTGATGAATATGTAATCCGGAAGGAATTTTAAGCATGTTTTGAGTACTAATTCCAAAGTTATAAAGTTCCAAAGGGATGAACATAAATAGACTAAAAGTTGAGATGGGGATACACGTATTTTTTATGATTTAAATTCACTATAGAAGTATGCTTTAGAATATGTATGTATGGATATAATACTGAGAATTTAGTTAGTCCATTTCAGAGCACATGATGCACATTTTTCAAGAGAATTCAATATAATAAACACATTTTTAGGAATGAAATTACTGGTTACAATTTATATAGTATGCAAACAAAATATAAAGAAAAGTACGATATGTTTAGAAATATGAATGTTTTCTGTATGGAGTATGGTGGACTTTTTCTTGATGGACTTTTTCTTGTTGATTTATAAGAAATAAAATCCATGATGCTACTTAAGTATATGTGTATAAATGTCTTAAATGATCTTTTTTTTTTTTAGGATATAGTGTAATAAGTTTTTACAAGAGAAAAATGTAAATTATGTGAAATTATTTCACGAATAATTACCAAATTTAGTTTAACATGAACTAATTAATCTTGATGATTTGGTAGTATGTGTATTATAAGTAAATGGTAGAATCCAAGTATTGGTTGTCAATGAGGCTTGGTACAAGTGAATATAAGTGACAATTGGATTTGATAAGTTAAACAATTTAGGTTATGTAATAATCAATCAATAATTTAATGAAAGATTATACAACTGGGAAAAAAAATGTGGAACTACTATCAAGGGTGTTACAAAAATGATAAATGTAAAAGGTGACAAATTTTGTGGGTCTGACGAAAATGAAAAATGATAAATATTCCGGAACGAAGGGAGTATTATTTTATAAAATGTGAAACATATTAGAAAAATGTCAACATATTTGAAAGAAAAAATGGATGCATATTGAAAAAAATCAAACTTAGTGTAGAGTGTGGAGTTGATATATGCTAGCCCATTATTCTTCACCATGCATGTTTTGCATGTTCCAAGGCAATTATTAGTATTATCTTCAACAATTTGTCATCATTTGTTTCATTACTTTCATGCCATATACACAAGAGTCAAGACATATTGGCGGTTCATAATAGATAGTTAACCTTCCATCACAAATTTAAATTTACTAAAAAGAAAAATCTATGTTATTTCTATAAAAAATTTCAAATTTAACCACACATCACGACATGCAGTTGATAAACCGCCATGTCAAAAGATAAATGAGGATTTACTGAAATCGGATGCCAGCTTTGACTAATTTCAATTGTGTTATTAAACTCATATCACTTCTAAAGTTTATATACTACTCCCTCCATCCCGCTTTATCAGTTATATTGACTTTTCTGCCCTATTTTTATAAAAATGATAAAAAAATATAGTTAAATAGAAAAAATGGTAAATTAAGAGAGAGAATAATATAGAAAAGAGTCTTATCTACATTATTGTCTTTCTTATTTTACAATTTATTCACTTTAACTAATTTTTTTTATCATTTTTACAAAATGAGGGCAGAAAAGTCAATGGGACTGCTAAAGCGGGACGGAGGGAATATTATTATGGTCGGAGGGAATATATTGTTAAAATCTATCGTATGTTGACGAAGGGTATATAGGAGTATGGAACTCATAATGATAGATACCTAGAGTTAATTTCATAAGATAAAAATAATTTGCTTTCAGTCTCAGGCGATGCAAAATTTACTCCTCCAGTATAAATTATATATGGAGTAGTATAAAATAATCTTTTACTAATTATGTATCTGGGGGCATGTTAGGGTGCTACCACCCCTTAAAATAACACCATACCACAATTCCTAGCCAATCATTTGTACACGTGGACGAATAATAAGCTGCCACGTGGCAAAAAATAAAAAAAATCTAGAAAAAGACGGTCAGCAATTTGCTGGTCTTTATCCAGCAATATTTCTTGTCCAGCAATATCCGACACACTGTACAACAATCTATAGATTGTTGTGTAGTGTTTGTAATATTGCTGTGTAGCGTTTATAATATTGTTGTATAAGCGGTGTCACGATGTCATTTTAAGAAGGGTTGTCATTTTAACACAAACCTATGTATCCGACTTTAATTATAAAATTATATTTTTATTTATTTTAGAAATAGATTTTATATGCGCAATGTCGGCCCGCGAACTCGAGCCCTTCATCTCCACCAAGCGATGTCCAGCACAACGAGACACCTGCAACAGTGTCTCAGCATCACCTCGACAAGACGAGATCGAGCCGGTGGTGAGCACTTAGGTTTCCTTTTTAGATCGAAAAACTCTATTAAAATCTACGTTCGAGCTGCCAGCAAGCCCACATTCCATTTCCATTTTCCGTCCATCATCCAATTTCAGCAACTACCTCCACATTATCTTTGACTGTCAACGCCAACAGCGATCTTCTTCACTATATCCGAACCTCTTTATACGTAATTCATCACGTCATATTATGTGTACATTGTTCGTGTAGTGCAAGTATCTAATCTGTATAAAGAGCTGCTGCCATAGCCAAATGAAAGCATGAAAATGGAGCTCGGATTTCAATCACGGGCTGCTGCCACTTTAGCATTTGCGGCGTTGATTTACACTTGGAAGGTACTGAATTGGGCATACATGAAGCCGAAGAAGCTGGAGAAAGCCCTCAGGAAGCAGGGGCTAAGGGGAAATCCTTACAAATTGGTGTATGGCGACTTCAAGGAGATTATGCACACCATCATCGAAGCTAGATCTTCCCCCATCAATCTCGACGACGATATCAAGCCTAGAGTCCAAGGATTTTTCCTCAATACCATTCAAAAATACGGCAATTTTCAGAATTTCTGCTTTTTTTTAGTTGAATTTATCAAAAGTGTGAGAAGTGTTACTGTGATTGGGCGTCTCTCTGATTTACAAAATTAGGTTTTGTTTGTTTGTCCAATTTCTAATCGAATGATTCAGTGATTCCGTATGATCTAATTGTTTGATTGATTATGATTTGGTGAAACCTAAATTGGTGAATTCTGATTTGCTTGGTTTTGGTTCATGAAAAATTGCAGGAAATGGGTGTTTCTTTTGGCTAGGGGCGAAGCCGTCGGTTATTTTAACGGATCCTGAGCTGGTGAAGGAGGTGATGAACAAGAGTTATCTATACCTAAAGCCAGAGAATAGGAATCCACTAACAAAGCTGCTTGCACAAGGAGTTGTCAGCCATGAAAAGGAGAAATGGGCTAAACACAGGAAGATCATCAATCCTGCTTTCCATATTGAAAAACTCAAGGTTATCATCATCATCATCTGATCTACTGGTGGGATCATGCTATGGTGTAGCTAACTGTGATTGATTGTTGGTGCAGCTTATGATCCCAGCTTTTCAGTTGAGCTGTGAAGAGGTCTTGACCAAATGGGAGGAGAAGGCCATCTCCGGAGGTGAGGTGGACGTATGGCCGGATTTGCAGAGCTTAACGAGTGATGCAATTTCAAGGACTGCGTTCGGGAGCAGCTACCAAGAAGGTAGAAGGATTTTCCAGATTCAGAAGGAGCAGGCAGAGTACGTGGTGCAAGCTTCGCGGTCTTTATATATCCCGGGATGGAGGTACCAATACAAATTTGATCATGATCATACTAATTTTGTCACGTTTTTGATGATGATGTGTAGATTTGATAAGTATATATGTCTGTTGATGATGTGTAGATTTGTTCCCACCAAGAAGAATAGGAGAATGAAGGAGACTGAGAGAGAAGTCCAGTCGATGATCCGGGATCTCATCAGCAGAAGGATCAAGTCGATGAAAACAGAGGAAGCTGGGAGCCGGGACGACCTTCTTGGGATATTGCTGGAGTCCAACTTTCAAGAAATTGAAGAGGGTGGCAACGGGAGCTATGGATTGAGCATAGCCGAGGTGGTCGAGGAGTGCAAGCTCTTCTACTTAGCAGGGCAGGAGACGACCTCTGCTTGGCTCGTGTGGGTGATGGTGATGCTGAGCATACATCCCGACTGGCAGGCCAAAGCCCGGGAAGAGGTTTTGCAAGTCTTTGGTGGCAGGAAACCAGACTTTGCTGGCTTGAGTCACCTCAAGATTGTAAGAATATAAAACAACAATAGTCGTTTTAATCATGAAATTTGATCAAATTCTGGTTAATGAGTCAAGTTTATGTAATACAGTACAAATTTGGTTACTCTTTTTATGGCAGGTGACCATGATTCTGTACGAGGTTTTGAGGTTTTACCCGCCGATAGTGGCATTGGGGCGGAGAGTGAGCGAGGAGACGAAGTTGGGGAAGATGGTGCTGCCGGCTGGGGTGCAGATATCGCTTCCGATCCTGATATTGCATCACGACCAGAAGATATGGGGGGATGACGCGTTGGAGTTCAATCCGGAGAGGTTCAGTGAGGGAGTGGCGAAGGCGCAGAAGGGGGGGCAGGGGATATTCTTCCCGTTCGGGTGGGGGCCGCGCATATGCGTGGGGCAAGTGTTTGCGATGCTGGAGGCGAAGACAGCGGTGGCGATGATTCTGCAGCGTTTCTCGTTCGAGCTTTCGCCTTCGTACACGCATGCTCCTTGCACCGTTGTTACCACTCAGCCTCAGCATGGAGCTCACCTTATCCTTCGCAAAATCTAGCTTTCTTTTATAGTCTTTTTGTTGATAAAGATTAGTTTTACTCTGTGTAAGTAAGAAATAAAGAGGGTTTCTCACAACTTGAGCATTATTTTTCAAAAATATAATTGCACTTTTTTGCTAATTAAAGTAAAAGTTGTTTTCTAAAATTTTCTAAGTTGGACTGAATTTTCACAACATATCTCATGCATTTATAATTTTTTTACTTTTCGTCATTATATCTTCATCGATTAATTAATAATAATCAAAATCTACCAAAAATTTATCCTCAAGTTAATCAAAAATCAATTATTTAAATGTTAAGTTTTATTAAAATTTTAATTTTATGGGATAATAAAGTAATGTGCAATTATGATTTAATTAATATATTTTTTTATAAGTTATGAGATTGACGAGAAATCAACCAAAAATTGTGATTTAAATGATACTCTATTTTCGGATAAAATATACTCACGAGCAGTCGATGGAACTAGTGCACCAAGTATCCATACTCCTATAAAATATTTAAATCAATTAAAACATGACTAGAATAGACCACAAAATATTACTCTCTCTGTCCCAAAAGAATATACACTTTAAGTTCGGCATGAATTTTAATGCAAAATTGATAAAATAAAAAAAAAAGTAGACAAACTAAGTAATTACAATATTGTTAGTGGAGAATCAGTTTTATCTAAATAGAGATAAAAGAGTTTATAAAATAAAAAATACAAATTTTTATGGGACGGACTAAAAAGAAAAGAATGCATATTTCGTAGGACGGAGAGAGTAGTACGTAAATATTGAGTTTATCAGTTTTATCATGTTATGGTGGAAATGAGACTTGACTACGTGAGAAAAATGGAAGTGTGGCTAGAAATGAAACTTACGTGTCGCTCTGTATGTGTTTTCTTTGTTATTATTTGACTTTCAACATTTACACAAATTTTCCCATAGTCATTTATATCTTTGTTTGACTAATATTGTACTCTCTCCGTCCGCGAATAAGAGTTCCATTTTTTTATTTTGGTCCGTCTGCAAATAGGAGTCTCAGTTCATAATTACCATAAATGGTAAAGAGACCTCATATTCCACTAACTCATTCCACTCACATATCATTTAAAACTAATATATACAAGTGGGACTCATATTCCACTAACTTTCTTCCACCCACTTTTCTTAACATTTATTAAAACCTGTGCCGGAATGGAATGAGACTCCTATTCGAGGATGGAGGGAGTATTCGTTATTATTGGAATTATTTCGAAGAGCTATTTTATCTCTGATTTAACTGATTTACTAAACAACACTAAATAACACCATGCATCTACAATCATATTACGTAAATCGTTCACCCACTATGTTATTAATGTGCCTTATAGCATTTTTTTAAGATAAAAGAATTAAATTATTATGTTTTAAAGAAGAAAGAAAAGCAAAGAAGAAATAAAAATACTCCTACAAAATAGAAAAAACACAACATAATTGAAAACAACAACAAAAAAAAAAAAGTGAATGACTCGGGCTTTGAACTACACACACCACTAGCTAGGTTTTATAAAACACATTTACTAGATTCAATATTTTTATTTAATAAGAGTTAAAAGGCCAAAAATGGTCCCTAACATATAACTATTTTACGAATTTGGTCCATAACATTACCTTTTTGATTATTTGGTCCCCCACATATTAACTCTGACCCGAATTGGTCCCAAATTGACGGGATCGTCAATAATAGACGGAGCAGCGGCACCGCCACCGGCTGAAAACCGCCCGCTACTGTCATCGGGCCGCCGCCGCCGCTGCGCCGACTTCGTGAAATAAGTTTCTAGGTTAGAAACTTGTTTCATCCGCCCCCAAATCAAAGCTCCTCAAGGAGGTGACTCCACAACCGTCGTCCTCCCTCCGTCATCACCGCTCCAACGCCACGCCGGCGGTACTCCGATGGTTCAGGTCTCCATCGGCTGAGGTGCATCTCCAATTCGAAGAGATCTTCCCCCAAATCGACCAAATCGGAAATCCCAAATTTCAAACTCTTCAAATCCGCTGCCTTCGTCGCCGGTCACCCTCACTGGACATCACTGCTGCCGCTGCTCCGTCTATTATTGAGGGTCCCGTCAATCTGGGACCAATTCGGATCAGAGTTAATATGTGGGGATCAAATAATAAAAAAGGTAATGTTAGTAACCAAATTCGTAAAACAGTCAAATGTTAGGAACCATTTTTGGCATTAACTCTATTTAACCATAACTGACATTACAAATTTATTTAACAAATTTGTTTCTCCTTTTTCTTGAAAAACTAATTAATTTTAAAAATGTCACCATCTTTGAAAAGAAAAGCATAGTAGTGTGACTGTCCATTTTTCTTCACCATGCATGTTCGAGGAAACTGTTACCTTCATCGATATCTCACTTGTTTTGCTTCATCACTTTCACAAGATTGTGCATTTGTGGAGCTCTATATAAAGAGCTGCCGCCATAGCCAAAGGAAATCATAAAAATGGAGCTCGGATTTCAATCACTAGCTGCTGCCACTTTAGCATTCGTGGCGCTGATTTACACTTGGAAGATACTGAATTGGGCATACATCAAGCCGAAGAAGCTGGAGAAAGCCCTCAGGAAGCAGGGGCTAAGGGGAAATCCTTACAGATTGATGTATGGCGACTTAAAGGAGCTTATGCAGTCGATCATCGAAGCTAAGTCTTCTCCAATTAATCTCCACGATGATATCAAGCCCAGACTCCAATCATTTTTCCTCAATATCCTTCAAAAATACGGTATTGTTTCTGAATTTTTGCTGAATGCCAAATTAGGTTATGTTTTTTCCCCAATTTTGCTAATCGTGTAGTTAATTTGAGTTATAGCCGAATCATTCATTGATTCCGTATGAATTACGATGTAGAAAATTGTTTGATTCTCTGCTGTGGTTTAATTGGATGGATACAAAAGGTAAAATCTGATTTGATTGATTTTGATTCGTGAAAATTGCAGGAAATGAGTGTTTCTTTTGGCTAGGGCCGAATCCCTCAGTTATTTTAATGGATTCTGAGCTAATTAAGGAGGTGTTGAACAAGAGTTATGTATACCTGAAGCCAGAGCTCCCGAATCCATTAATGAAGCTGCTTGCACAAGGAGTTCTCAGTGAAGAAAAAGAGAAATGGGCAAAACACAGGAAGATCATCAATCCTGCTTTCCATATTGATAAACTCAAGGTTGTTATCATCATCATCATCATCTTCTACTGCATAATTCATTGTGGGATCAAGTGTGATTGATTGTTGTTGGTGCAGCTTATGATCCCTGCCTTTAATTTGAGCTGTGAAGAAGTCTTGACTAGATGGGAGGAGAAGGCTGTCTCGGGTGAGGTGGAAGTGTGGCCGGATCTGCAGAGCTTAACGAGCGATGCAATTTCAAGGACTGCGTTCGGGAGCAGCTACCGAGAAGGTAGAAGGATATTCCAGCTTCAGAAAGAGCAGGGAGAGTTCGTGATGCAGGCTTCGCAGTCTGTATATATCCCGGGATGGAGGTGCCGATATAAATTTGATCATGCTGATTTTGTTGATCATGCTGGTTTAGTCATGAGTTTTTTGATGATGTGTAGATTTGTTCCGACCAAGAAGAATAGGAGAATGAAGGAGACGGAGAGAGAAGTCCAGTCGATGATCCGGGGTCTCATCAACAGGAGGATCGAGTCGATGAAAACAGAGGAAGCCAGCAGCCGTGGCGACTTGCTTGGGATATTGCTGGAGTCCAACTTTCAAGAGGGTGGCAACGGGATGAGCATAGCCGAGATAGTCGAGGAGTGCAAGCTCTTCTACTCTGCAGGCCAGGAGACGACCTCCGTGTGGCTCGTGTGGGTGATGGTGATGCTGAGCACACATCCCGACTGGCAGGCCAAAGCCCGGGAAGAGGTCTTGCACGTCTTTGGTGACAGGAAACCGGACTTTGCTGGCTTGAGTCGCCTCAAAATTGTAAGAGTTTAGGATAATAGTCGTTTATATCATGAAATATGATAAAATTCTGGTTAATTTCTAATCTGGTGACTCTTTTTATGGTAGGTGACCATGATTCTGAACGAGGTTCTGAGGTTTTACCCGCCTATACCGGCGATGGCGCGGAGAGTGGGCGAGGAGACGAAGTTGGGCAAGATGAGGCTGCCGGCTGGGGTGCAGATATACCTTCCGGTCCTGATATTGCATCACGACCGGGGGATATGGGGGGACGACGCGGAGGAGTTCAACCCGGAGAGGTTTAGCGAAGGAGTGGCGAAGGCGCAGAAGGGGGGGCAGGGGATATTCTTCCCGTTCGGGTGGGGGCCGCGCATATGCGTGGGGCAAATGTTTGCGATGCTGGAGGCGAAGGCGGCCGTGGCGATGATTCTGCAGCGCTTTTCGTTCGAGCTTTCGCCCTCGTATACGCACGCTCCTTTCACCACTTTTGTTACTACTCAGCCTCAGCATGGAGCTCACCTTATGCTGCACAAGCTCTAGCTTCTTTTACCATCCATTTGTCTGTAAATATATCAGTTTACTGTTTGAGTGGAGTATAGTAATAATAAAATGAAAAGGATAATAGAGGAATGAATTGGCCATATAATTATGAACATGGAAAAATTCTCATTCTCAAATATGTTAGAAAGGGCATTGGTCAAGTTATTTATTATCAATTGTTAAAAAACAATTAAGAAGATGTGAGTTATATTTTGCTAACAATCCCCACTCATAATACATTCAAATATATTGATAAAGAGAGTATATTCATTTAATAGTCTCTACTATTTTAAATATTCTAAAAAATTTTGAACTTTAATATATTTAAAACAAAAATCATCTTGACATAGAAATGCAGGCTAAATCAGGCCCTAGACTTAAGATCTGATGATCAATAATTAACTAAAAATATAAAAAGTTATTATCAATCAGTTTTAACTCATTTTATAAATGAGATTTGATGTTATTTTTAGATATTTTAATACTCATTTATTAAAATAAACAAAAAACAAATTAACAATGACCTAAAATATCATCATTTGTATTAAGATTTTAGTTTTACATAGATCAAAACTCCTATTCCATTATTAGATTACTCTCTCCGTCTCACAAATTTTATCACACTTTGATCGGGCACGAGTTTTAAGAAATGTAATGAAAAATGAGTTGAAAAGGTTAATGGAGAGTGAGTCCTATTTTTATACTCCTACTATATTAGTTTTATAATGAAATGTGAGTGAGATTAGTTAATGTTATATGAGGTCCACTGTAAAAAATGGTTAAAAGGAAAATATAATAAATTTTGTGGGACGGACGAAAATAGAAAAATGAGACATAATTTAAGGGACTAAGGGAATATTATTATAGAATAGAGTGAACTACAAAAATAGTCCATGGACTATGCGTTTATCTCGCCATTAGTCCCTGGACTTTCAAAATATCCCCACACAACCCTGAACTAAGCGTTTATCTCGAAAATTGTCATTTTTCACTGCTTCGGGACGAAAATACCATTTTGGGGGAATTTGGACAATTTGGTCTTTTTACATTTTAAATCTGATATTATTTCATGCACTAAATTCAAAATTATCATCTTCTTCCCTTTTACTATCCTTCACTTTGTTTCTTTATTTCAATATTAGATTTAATTTTATAAAATTTTAATTTTAATTTTAATTTTTAAATATCAATTAATTTTTATTAATTATTAAAATTACTGGTATTAAATAACAAATTAATAGTTTTAATCAATATTTAATAGTTTTAATCATAAATAGATCATATAACACGATTTATTCTGATATAAATATTCATCTAATGTAAGACTAATATAATTTTCGTTTATTAATTTGAAAACAATCAAAATTAACTAGAAAATTTCAACAAAAATTCTCCTATATCAAAAGGGAAGAAGAATGATAATTTTGAAAAAATATCAGATTTAGTACATTATTGAAATAATATCAGGTTTAAAATGTAAAAAGACTAAACTGTCCAAATTCCCCCAAAACCCCCGAAAGGGTATTTTTGTCCCGAAAGAGTGAAAATGACTATTTTCGAGATAAATGCATAGTCCAGAGTTGTCTGGGAATATTTTAAAAGTCCAGGGACTAAGAGCGAGATAAACGCTTAGTGCCGGGACTATTTTTATAGTTCACTGTATGGAACTACATGGAATAAAACATGACTCTAGCAAGTTAGAAACCCCCCAAACTAAGTAGTCAAATAAAGGATCAGTAGCAAAGTCAGAAACCCACTCTAGCAAGTAAGAGCTCAGTATAGATAACTGTCGATCAAACGATAAAGATAAGAAATACGAAAAAATGGAAGCTGTGTATCAAATATTTGCGTCTGCTTTGGTGTTTTTGGTGTTGATATACACATGGAAATTAGTGAATTGGGCATACATCACCCCCAAGAGACTGGGAGAAGCCCTGAGGAAGCAAGGGTTCAAAGGCAATTCCTACAAATTGGTATATGGCGACTTTAAGGAGATGATGCAGTGGGTCCAGGAAGCCAGGAACAAACCCATCAATCTTGATGATGATATCAAGAAGAGAGTTGCTCCCTTTCTCATCAACACCATTCACAAATATGGTGTGTTGATCTTCTAGTTATTTCAAAGAATCATGCTCTAATTAGAGTGAGAGATTTGATAGCATGATTGTTAGATCAACATCTTTGATCCTATGTTACAATATGTTGGAAAAAATGAAAAGAGAGAGAGAGAGATTTGATAATTGTTAGATTAATATCTTTGATGCTATGTTACAATATGTTGGAAAAATTAAGTCTTGAAGCTTTCTTCAAAATATGGTGTCTTGAAGCTTTCTTCAAAATATGGTGTTTTAGTATCTTTGATGCTATGTTACAATATGTTGGAAAAATTAAGTCTTGAAGCTTTCTTCAAAATATGGTGTTTTAATATCTTTGATGCTATGTTACAATATGTTGGAAAAATTAAGTCTTGAAGCTTTCTTCAAAAGAGAGAGAGGGATTTGATAACATGATTGTTAGATTAATATCTTTGATGACATGATACTCTCTGTTGGAAAAATGGAATCTTGGAGCTTGATAAATTATTTCACCTTCTGATTCACATTGGTTGAGTGCATCAGTTTTTGAGGGTTCTGGTGAATGTTCATACAATTGATTTTCTTGTTTGGGTTGATGTCGATTTTTTAGGAAATGAGTCGTTTATTTGGTTCGGACCAAGGCCTGTGATTATCCTGACTGATCCCGACCTAGTTAAGGAGGTGCTGACCAAGAGCTATCTGTACCTGAAGCCGGAGAACCGGAATCCACTGACGAAGCTGCTTGCACAAGGACTTGTGAGCTATGAGAAAGACAAATGGGCCAAGCACAGGAAAATCATCAACCCGGCTTTCCATCTTGAGAAATTGAAGGTTTTCTATTGCAAATTCTTGTTTCCTCTGCTCTTATACTTGAGAAAAAAGTGTTTTAGGAAAAAATGATCTCTTGGTTGCTGAAATGTCTTATTTCAAGTTATTGTGGTTGAGTAGCCATTTTGAAGATATGAAGGTTTTCTATTGCAAATTCTTGTTTTCTCTGCTCTTATACTTGAGAAATTGAAATGTTTTAGGCCAAATTGATCTCTTGGTTGCTGAAATGTCTTATTTCAAGTTATTGTGGTTGAGTAGCCATTTTGAAGATATGAAGGTTTTCTATTGCAAATTCTTGTTTTCTCTGCTCTTATACTTGAGAAATTGAAATGTTTTAGGCCAAATTGATCTCTTGATATGTGAAACATCTTATGTCAAGTTGTGTGGTTGAGTAGCAAATTTGAAAATTCCTACTGACATAAGTTTGCTTGCTTTTGTCCTTGCTGTTTTGCTCGGGCGCAGCTCATGATTCCAGCCTTCTATTTGAGCTGTGACGAAGTTCTGAAAACATGGGAGAAGAATGTCTCATCGGAGGGATCTCTTGAGGTGGATGTATGGCCTTATTTGCAAAATCTAACGAGTGATGCAATATCAAGAACTGCGTTTGGTAGCTGCTACCAAGAAGGGAGACGAATATTTGAACTTCAGAGGGAACAGGCTGAGCACATCATGCAAGCCGTGCGCTCTATTTATATCCCGGGATGGAGGTAATAATAATAACACAAAAATCATGTTTTTCTCAATGCTGCAGATTTGAGTATTCGTGTGTGATATTCTCAACGCTGTAGATTCGTTCCCACCAGAAGGCACCGGAGGATGAAACAAATCGAGAAGGAAGTTCAGTCAACGATTCGAGGACTCATTGGCAAAAGGGTTGAGGCTATGAAGACAGGGGAAGCTATCCATGAGGACTTACTAGGCATAATGTTGGCTTCCAACTTCCAAGAGATCGAGGAGAGTGGCAACAAGAGGTTCGGGATGACCATTGATGAGGTGGTCGAGGAGTGCAAGCTGTTCTACTTCACTGGGCAGGAGACTACTTCCGTGTTGCTTGTTTGGACACTGGTGTTGTTAAGCAGATATCCTGACTGGCAGGCACGAGCAAGGGACGAGGTTATGCACGTCTTTGGAAACAGAACGCCAGATTTCGATGGGCTGAGTCAGCTCAAGATTGTAAGCAGTTTAAACAACTGTATTATGTTATCATTGAGTGAACTTATTTGATGATCATGAATCTTGATTACAGGTTACGATGATTTTGTACAAGGTGTTGAGGCTTTATCCCCCGGTGGTAGCTCTAGGCCGGCAAACCAGCGAGGAGACGAAGCTGGGGAAGTTCACCTTACCAGCCGGGGTTCAACTTTCGCTGCCAGTAATCATACTGCAGCACGACCCGAAAATCTGGGGAGACGACGCCATGGAGTTCAATCCAGGGAGATTCAGTGAAGGCGTGGCGAAGGCGCAAAAGGGCCCAGGTATATTCTTCCCGTTTGGCTGGGGGCCTCGGGTGTGCGTTGGGCAAGCGTTCGCAATGGTGGAGGCAAAAATGGCGGTGGCGGTGATGCTACAGAGGTTCTCGTTCGAGCTTTCTGCTTCGTATACGCATGCTCCTCTCAGTTTGATCACTACTCAGCCTCAGCATGGTGCTCACTTGCTTCTGCATAAGCTCTAGATTTTGTGTTTTTGAGGCTCTGATCACATATGGTGTGTATTTTACTGTCGTTTTGTTGTAAATAGGAGTATATAGTTTTACTGTTTGTGTAAGACAAAATCAAACCAAAGGATGAATGCTTAATTAACTGCCAATATCAGCATACTTAGCACTACAAACTACCACTGAGTTCATTCAAGGATAATACCTATTGTGATCACAGCCACCAACTGGAATAGTGATTCTAGGTGTATTTACAATCAAAAAGTGAAACATAGACCAGCAAAACACAGTTGAAGATCTCGCACATCCTACTTCTTTTGCGCGAGGAGCCTGAGCACATACCCCGAGCGAGCATTGGCTGGCATACCCATGAAAACCTCCAGACGGTGCGGATAGTCAGCCAGTATATTGCACAAGGCATACCTCTGATTCAGGGTGAGACCGTCCACAGTGCATAGCGTGTTGAAAAGCTCCTGCCTAGCCTTTCCCGTATCGTACTCATATCCAATCCTGGCAGCGAAAACCTCTAGGCGTGCGTTCGTTTCAGCATGGAGGTTTGCGAGAAACTCCATTAAAGCAGCATCCGAGGAGGGTTGCTTGCGTTTCTCACCTCCTGATTTGTTGCTAGTCATTTGCTTCTCGGTCTTCTCTGAAACGTTATCTGGAATATCTTCTTCTCCAGCCAGTGGAGCGGTCGATAGTTTCCCACCTCCTGATTTGTTGATAGGCATTTGCTTCTCGGTATTCTCTGAAATGTTATCTGGAATATCTTCTTCTCCGGCCAGTGGAGGGGTCTGATCGACTGGGACGGAAGGACGGTAGTAATTTCCATTGCACTGACTTCCGCCAGCCATCTGTTGACGCGCACGATCAGCAGAAACGTCAACGCCTTCAGCACCCCCTCCAGATGCTCGATCCTTTCCAAATACGCGCTGCCAAGTTACCCAGAAAGGCCACGATTTCGTCCTCATGCCCTCAGCCTGTGAATCTGCCTGTAATGCAGTATACAAAGCAATTGATATGTATGACAGTGTAATCTTCTTATAAAACTACAAATGCATACCTGAACGATCTGCTCCCACCGCTAATCATCACAGTCAATCTTGTAATCGCCATCCAGGTTAAACCGCACACCACTCCTGCCAAGGATTTTCCTGAGGGCGTTATAACTCATCTCCCACTCCGCAATCTTGGATTTTATATGTGGTCTGGCCTTGAGGTCAGAGTTCCGGAACTCTGTACGAATCCTATCCTCGATTATCCCTAGATATCCAGCCCGAAATCCTTTGTCAGATATCCAGCCACGAGCCTTGAGCAGAAGCAAGGTTGCGGCCAAGATTTCTTCTTCCCGGACCGTCCACATTCGCAGAGTTTGTTCCCCCTTTCGATATTTCTGCCTTGGGCCGTCCGGCATCCCTAGGAGATAACAATTAACAACAACACAGCATATCATACAGTTCATCAGCAACATCCAACCAATTATAATATGCTAATTCATTTCCCCAAACACAAAATATACACACCCCTTCCATGATGCTACCGATTGCTGGACAAATTCCACCTACAACAACAGTTTCCACAACTAAAAATTGCGTTTTCAAGCGTATCCTAAAATTGAAACACCTCTGTCGTAGCCCTAATCGGAGGTCTTGGTACAATCAATGGCATAACAAAAACTAAAATTGAACCAAAAATCATGAGTATACACAAAATTGCAACTGCGATGAGTGCTCCAAATTAACCTAGGCTACCACAATGACGCGATTGAAAAAATCGAGCGGATGGAGATGCTAACCTTGCGAGCGTAGTAGCCCAGACTGCATCTCCGATTCTCTACTCGTTTTCACACGAACCGATGTCTGCCCTTTATTTGCCTCTTCTGCTCTGCAAAAATATTTTTGCTGCTCAAATTTCTAACTTCGCGCCTTTTTGGAGGGCATTTCGGGCAATTCATGAATGTACTAGGCCTTATTTATTGCTGAAAAGACTCTAATTTACTCCAGCCAAGTCTCAATCGGATTTACTACTCCTATCCTATTCCTTCCATGCTAATTGAGACGGTTTTTTTAGCGCATAAATTAAGAAAAATTATGTTACGTGAGTTATGTAAAGGGAAAATAAAGGGAAAAATTAAAAAGGTAGAGAAATTAAGAGAGAAAATAGTAAGAGAGAGTAAAGTAGATGCGAAAAAATGTATTGACTTTTACTAAAAAGAGATATAACTCTATTACTATGGAACGTACCAAAATGACAAAATGACTTTATTACTATGGAACAGAGGGAGTACTATTCTCTCCGTCCCCATTAATTGGCACCGGTTGATTTATCATGGGTATAAATATAGTGAAAAATGAGTAAAAAACATTGGTGGAATACGAGACCTATTTTTATATACTCCCTTCGTCCCACTTAAATTGAAACATTTGGGAATCGCCACGGGATTTTATGTAGTGTTATTTTGTGAGTTAATGAAAAGAGAGTAAAGTAGGTGAGATGAAAAAAGTAGAGATAGAGTTATTTTCCATTTTAGAAAACGTTTAATTTTTAATGGGACAAACAAAAAGGAAGACGTTTCATTTTTAGTGGGACAGAGGGAGTATTAATTTTATAATAAAATGCAAGTGTGATTAATTAATAGAATGTGAGGTCCATTACCAAAAATAGTACTCCTACCTCTGTCCCGTATTAACTGTCACATTTACTTTTCTGCACTCGTTTTGTAAAAATAATAGGTGAAATAGTAAAGAAAGAGATAGAATAATGTAAAGAAGACTTTTCTCTACCTTATTTTATATCTTATTTTACTATTTCTCGGCTTTAACTATTTATTACTCCCTCCGTGCTATAGTAATGAGACATTTCTTTTCGACACGGAGATTAAGAAAAATTGTGTTAGATGAGTTAAGTAAAGGGAGGATAAAGTGGAAAATGAAAAAGGTAGAGAGACGAAGAGAGGAAAAAGTAAGAGAGAGTAAAGTAGGTGTGGAAAAATGTGTTGACTTTTACTAAAAATGGAAATGACTCTATTACTATGAAACGTACCTAAATGATAAAATGACTCTATTACTATGAAACGGAAGGAGTATCATTTTACAAAACGAATATAGAAAATTAAATGTGATAGTTTCTGCAAGACAGAGTTAGTAAAAGGTAAGAATGTCAATTAACAGAAAATGGACGAAAAAAGAAATTAGTGCACTAACAAGGGACGTATGTAAAAGAAAACTGGTTACGGAGTAAGTATATATCTGATACTACTTCACAACAAAGAAAGTGAACAATTCCCAAAATTCTTTGAGTATGGGACAAATTTTCCATTCACATACTTGACTATTTATATGATTAAAGTTCTTAACTTAGTTGCTCCCATTTTTAACAACTAAAAATCTCAAATTGTTAGGAAGTGCTTCCGTCTATAATCAATGGTTAAAAAACAACTAAAACGACAATGAGTCATGCTCCCTCGGTCCCTCCGTCACATAGAAATATGTCATTTAGGATTGATAAAGTTTTAATGCATATTAGTAAAATAAGAGGGAGAAAAAAATTGTTGAAATTGTGTAGTAAGTGATGGAATCCATAAATAATAAAATTAAAAAAGAAGGAAAAATAGATTATTATAAATGGATATGGAATATTTCTATAGGACGAAAAATGAAATATGACATATTCCATATTTTAATGGGACGAATGGAGTATTTCATTGTGAAGTGTACGTGTAAGGTGATAAATCATTGCATGTCCGTTGTTCAATTAAAAAATTTATGGCAAGCATTTATCTTAATTCTTTAATTAGCATGGGTAATTGTTTTTGTGCATGTAAAGATATGAGTGTACGTGTAAGGTGAGAAGTCTTTGCATGTCTCTTATTCAATTAAAATATTTATGGCAAGCATTTCTCTTAATTCTTTAATTAACATGGGTAATTGTTTTTGTGCATGTAAAGAAATGAGTGTACGTGTAAGGTGAGAAGTCTTTGCATGTCTCTTGTTCAATTAAAATATTTATGTCAAGTTGTATTTTTGAAGACAGCATAGGAACCTCTTCCAAGTATATATATATGGGTTGATCATACAATAAAGAGATGAAATAAGAAAAAATGGAAGGTGTGTATCAAATACTAATATTTGCGTGTGCTTTGGTGTTGATATACACATGGAAATTACTGAATTGGGCATACATCACGCCCAAGAGACTGGAAGAAGCACTGAGGAAGCAAGGGTTCAAAGGTAATCCCTACAAAGTGTATGGAGACTTCATGGAGATAGGGCAGTGGGCAATGGAAGCCAGGAGCAAACCCATCAATTTTAATGACGATATCAAGAAGAGAGTTGTCCCCTTTCTCCTCAACACTATTCACAAATATGGTATGATTCATTTTCTAGTTATTTCATTTACACAAAAAAGTTAGTGGAATTGGAGTCCTATTTTTTTATATATATCAGTGTTAGACCATCCATGATTGTTGACTAGCACACGGACTAGCGGCTAGTCCTAGCGCTAGTCCACTATTGCGACCGGCTAGCGGTGACGAACGAGCCCGACGGACAATCTCTTGTCCATCGGATAAGTCGCTAATCCGCTATTGTGGGCTCCCGACGAATGAGCAGACGGATTAGCGGTTTTTTTCAATTTTTTTTCAAAGCTCTATATATACGGTTCGTTAACTTCATTTTCATTTTCCCCATATTCGTGTCGAAATTTTAATTCCGTATTTGTATGAATTTGTGATTTTGTGATTTTATTTGTTGGGATGTTCTAGTGCTAGTCCTAGTGCTTGTCTATTATTGTGCAGTGGGATATCCTAGTGCTGTGGCTAGTCCCAGTGACTTGGCAGGAGGTGTTTTTGGCTAGTCAGCCGGGATATCCGCCCTATTGTGGATGCTCTTATAATAAAAACTAAGTTAGTCGAACGTAGGTCCCACTACTAAAAATGATAAAAATGTAATCCGAAAAATTTTATGAGATGGACGAAAATAGAAATAAGTAACAAATTTTAAGGAACTTGGGAGAGTGTTTAGTTTTTGTGGGTATATGATGAATGTTCACTTTGGTTGTAAACTTGTAATGCTAATTGATTTTGTTGATATGGATTTACTCCATTTAGGAAAGGAGTCGTTTGTTTGGTTCGGACTAAGGCCTGCGATAATCTTGACCGATCCCGACCTAGTCAAGGAAGTGATGAGCAAGAGCTATCTCTACCTGAAGCTGATTGGCCCGAGTAATCCATTGACGAATCTGCTTGCACAAGGACTTTCAGCCTATGAGAAAGACAAATGGGCCAAGCACAGGAAAATCATCAACCCTGCTTTCCACCTTGACAAATTGAAGGTTAATTGAATTGTTGTGGTTGAGTTGCATTTGCTTGCGTTTTCTTCTTACTCTTTTGCTCGGGTGCAGCTCATGATTCCGGCCTTCTACGCGAGCTGTGACGAAGTTGTGAAAGCGTGGGAGAAGAATGTCTCACCGGAGGGATCTCTTGAGGTGGATGTATGGCCTTATTTGGAAACTATAACTAGCGATGCAATATCAAGAACTGTGTTCGGTATCAGCTACCAAGAAGGGAGACGAATATTCGAACTTCAGAAGGAACAGGCTAAGCACGTCATGCACATCGCGGGCTCTATATACATCCCGGGATGGAGGTAATAATAATGAGTACTAACACACAAGAAATCCTGTTTTAATATCATCGTGTGGATATTTTTAATACACTGCGTTGATTAGTTAGCAGAGTTAGCAATTTAAAAAAGTTAGCAATTAATCACACCCCTCGTGTGTGATATGTAATATGTGTGTTTCGCAATGCTGTAGATTCTTTCCCACAAGAAGGCACCGGAGGATGAAGCAAATCGAGAAGGAAGTTCAGTCAACGATCCGAGGACTCATTGGCAAAAGGGTTGAGTCTATGAAGACGGGGGAAGTTGTCCATGAGGACTTACTAGGCATAATGGTGGCGTCCAACTTGCAAGAGATCGAGGAGAGTGGGAACGAGAGGTTCGGGATGACCATTGATGAAGTAGTTGAGGAGTGCAAGCTGTTCTACTTCACTGGCCAGGAGACTACTTCCGCGTTGCTTGTTTGGACACTGGTGTTATTGAGTAGACACACCGACTGGCAGGCACGAGCTAGGGATGAGGTTATGCGCGTGTTTGGCAACAGAGCACCGGATTTCGATGGGCTGAATCAGCTCAAGATTGTAAATAGTTGTAGTTTAATCAACTGCATTATGTTATTACCGAGTGGACGTACTAAATCATGATCTTGATCGCAGGTTACGATGATTTTGTACGAGGTGTTGAGGTTTTATCCCCCGGTGGTAGCTCTAGGCCGGCAAACCAGCGAGGAGACGAAGCTGGGGAAGTTCACCTTACCAGCCGGGGTTCAAATTTCGCTGCCAGTAATCATACTGCACCACGACCCGAAAATCTGGGGAGACGACGCCATGGAGTTCAATCCAGGGAGATTCAGTGAAGGCGTGGCGAAGGCGCAAAAGGGCCCGGGTATATTCTTCCCGTTTGGCTGGGGGCCTCGGGTGTGCGTTGGGCAAGCGTTTGCAATGGTGGAGGCGAAAACGGCGGTGGCCATGATGCTACAGAGGTTCTCGTTCGAGCTTTCTGCGTCGTATACGCATGCTCCTCTCAGTATAATCTCTACTCAGCCTCAGCACGGTGCTCACTTGCTTCTGCATAAGCTCTAGATTTTTTGTTGTGTTATTTTACTATGTTGTGTTACTAATCTTGGATTTTATATGTGGTCTGGCCTTGAGGTCAGAGTTCGGGAACTCTGTACGAATCCTATCCTCGATTATCCCTAGATATCCAGCTTTAAATCCTTTGTCAGATATCCAGCCACGAGCCTTAAGTAGAAACAAGGTTGCGGCCAAGATTTCTTCTTCCCGGACTGTCCACATTCGCAGAGTTTGTTCCCCCTTTCGATATTTCTGCCTTGGGCCGTCCGGCATCCCTAGGAGATAACAATTAACAACAACACAGCATATCATACAGTTCATCAGCAACATCCAACCAATTATAATGTGTCAATACATTTCCCCAAACACAAAATATACACACACCTTCCATGATGCTACAATTTGCTGGACGTTTTCCTCCCAAAATACCACCTACAAATACAGTTTCCACAATTAAAAATTGCGTTTCCACAACAGTATCCTAAAATTGAAACACCTCTGTCGTAGCCCTAATCGGAGGTCTTGGTATAATCAATGGCATAACAAACAGTAAAATTGAACCAAAAATCATTAGTATACACAAAATTGCAACTGCAATGAGTGCTCCAAATTAACCTAAGCTAACACATTGACGCGATTGAAAAAATCGAGTCGATAGAGATGCTAACCTTGCGAGCGTAGTAGCCCAGATTGCATCTCCGATTCTCTACTCGATTTCGCACCAAATGATGTCTCTGCCCTTTATTTGCCTCTTCTGCTCTGCAAAAATATTTTTGCTGCTCAAATTTCTAACTTCGCGCCTTTTTGGAGGGCATTTCGGGCAATTCATGAATATACTAAGCGTTATTTATTGTTGAGAAGACTCTAATTTATTACTCCGGCCATACTCAAAAGTCAAAACACCATTTCTTGGGGACTCGCTCACGCCACAAAATCTCAATCAGATTTACTACTACTTCCTCCGTCCCATAAGAACATCCACAATGGATGCCCGATCTCACGCCGATCGGCTGAAATCGGGCTCGGGCATGATCGGGCATCCATTGCAGAGGTCGAGCGTGCCCGAGGACGACCGAGAGTTCGGTCGCGCCCCATCTCGCGCCCGATCCATCGAGCGTGGGATCGGGTGCCCATTGCAGGGTCGCGCCCGATCACGCGTTGGCCCGATCAACGCGTTTTTGTATTTTTTTTTTCTTTTTCAATTCTATAAATATACCTTAATTTCACTCACTTTTCACACAACTTTTACACATCTCTCTCAACTCTCTCTCCATTGCAATATCTCTTTCACTCACTTTTTCAAAATGTTTTCCGGGGAAGATATTGGTCGGTCTATGGAACGCGCAATGTTTGCTTTCGGGAACCAGATTCTCGCCGGGATTCGTGCAATACAAGAGCAAGAGCAAGCCCAACAGCAGGCCCAAGAGCAGGTCCCGAGGCCCATCCGTCGAGAGTATGTCCTAGCTCATCAACGTCTGTTCAAGGACTACTTCGCCGAACATCCCCGATGAGGCGCGCCGATTTTTCGCCGACGGTTTAGGATGCGGCGAGAGATGTTTCTCCAGATTGTTCACGCGTAGGAGGCGCGCGACGAGTACTTCCAGCAGCGGGAAGATGCGGCCCACAGAAAGGGTCCATCCCCGCTGACGAAGTGCACGGTTGCGCTTCGTCAATTGGCATACGGCACTACAGCGGACATGTTCGACGAGCATCTTCACGTCGGGATACAACTGGCCGGGAGTGTCTGGTAAATTTTTGTGCAGGCGTTATTGACGCCTTCGGCGCCACATATTTGCGCAAGCCGAATGCCCAAGACTGCCGGGACCTGCTGCGGATGCACAATACGGTGCACGGCTTTCCTGGAATGTTAGGGAGTATTGATTTTATGCACTGGGAGGAATTGTCCTTCAACGTGGAGAGGCCAATTCACCAGTGGGTATAGGGGTATCCACCCGACGATGATCCTTGAAGCAATCGTTGACCACAGTCTTTGGATTTGGCATGCTCACTTTGGCGTGGCGGGGTCCAACAACGACATGAATGTGCTGAACTCGTCCAGTCTCTTCACCGAGCAATGCAATGGCAACGGTCCAGTTATCAGTTTCACTGCCAACGAACGACATCATCATATGGGGTACTACTTAGCCGACGGCATTTACCCGAGATGGCCAGTTTTCTTGAAAACGATCTCCTGCCCAACGGGTGCGAAGAGAGAGTTTTTTTGCGGCAAAGCAGGAGGCTGCTCGGAAGGACGTGGAGCGAGGATTCAGTGTGCTTCAAGCGCGTTGGGGAATAGTGAAAGGCCCGGCTCGTTCCTGGTACAAGCATCATATCGCTAATGTCATGTACGCGTGCATCATCTTGCACAACATGATTATTCACGATGAAGGTCGTGCAGCTAGCCAGTGGTCCGACGATGAAACCGCTCCGAGCGCAGGTCATGCAGCCCCGCCGGTCGTTCGAGGTTTACCCTATGGACTCAGCGAGAGATTACAAGCTCAGGAGAGCATGCGCCACCAACAAGCTCATCTTGATCTCATGAACGACATGATTGAAGAAGTTTGGACACGTAGTGGTCGTTGAAATTGTACCTCTTAATTGTAACTTTAAAAAAAATAATTAAGTAATGTATGTTTTTTGCTAGTTCTTTAATTTAGAAGTCTAATTTTGCTATTTATAATTGGTAAACATAAAAAAAAAATTAAAATTGAAATTGAAATGAGAAATGGATAATAGATAGGGCATGCACTAGGGCTCCACCATTGCAGAAAGATAGGGCATGCTGACGTGACAACCACTAGGGCTCTCACTAGGGCATCCATTGTGGATGCTCTAAAAGATGACACACTTGTGAGATGACCCGAGATTTTAGAAGGTTTTGTTTTGTGTGTTAGGTGGAAAGAGAAAATAATAATATTTATATTAATGTGAGAGAGAACTTTTTTCAAAAAAGGAAATGTGACATCTTTTGTGGGACAAACTAAAAAGGAAAGTGTGACATCTTTTGTGGGACGGAGGGAGTACCATTTAAAATTTAATTTTATAAAATTAAATCTAATATTAAAATAAAGAAACAAAGTGAAGGATGGAAAAAGGAAAGAAGAATGATAATTTTGAAATAATATCAGATTTAGTATATCACTGAAATAATATCAGATTTAAAGTGTAAAAAGACCAAATTTCCCAAACCCCCAAAACCCCCTAAAAGAGTATTTTCGTAACGAAACAGTGAAAAATGACCAATTTTGAAGTAAACGCTTAATCCAGGGTCATCTGAGGATATTTTTAAAGTCCAGGATTCAATTGCGAGATAAACACATAGTCCAGGTACTATTTTTTTAATCACTCTTTGTTAAAAAAAACAACTAAAAAGACAATGAGTCATAGTATTTCATAATGTAGTGTACGTGTACGGTGAGAAATCATTGCACGTCTGTTGTTCAATTAAAATATTTATGGCAAGCATTTATCATATAATATTTTTAATTAGTATAGGTAATTGTTTTTGTGCATGTAAAGACATGAGTGTACGTGTAAGGTGATAAATCATTGCATGTATGTTGTTCAATTAAAATATTTATGGCAAGCATTTATCTTAATTCTTTAATTGACATAGGTAATTGTTTTTGGTGAGAAGTGTTTGCATGTCTTCTGTTCAATTAAAAAAATATTTATGTCAGGTTGTGTTTTTGAAGACAGCATAATTAGATCCTCCTCCCAGTATATAAGCATGTCGATCAAACCATAAAGAGATGAAATAAGAAAAAATGGAAGGTGTGTATCAAATAATACTAATATTTGTGTGTGCTTCGGTGTTGATATACACATGGAAATTACTGAATTGGGCATACTTGAAGCCCAAGAGACTGGGAGAAGCACTGAGGAAGCAAGGGTTCAAAGGTAATTCCTACAAATTGGTGTATGGCGACTTCATGGAGATAGGGCAGTTGGTCATGGAAGCCAGAAGCAAACCCATCAATCTTGATGATGATATCAAGAAGAGAATTTTCCCCTTTCTCATCTACACTATTAACAAATATGGTACAAATATGGTACTCCATGTTTCTTTTTAATTTCTAGTATTTTCAAACGATCATGCTATGTTACTGTATACTCCCTCCGTCCCACTTTAGGAGTCCCGGTTTATCATATTTGGGTGTTCCACTTTAGGAGTCCCGGTTGGAATATTCCATAATTGGTATTAGGCCCCGCATTCCACTAACCTTTTTCCACTCATATTTTATTATAAAACTAATATAAAAAAAGTAGGACCCAC
The DNA here is from genome assembly GCF_029641045.1 of Salvia hispanica. Classification (NCBI taxonomy): domain Eukaryota; kingdom Viridiplantae; phylum Streptophyta; class Magnoliopsida; order Lamiales; family Lamiaceae; genus Salvia; species Salvia hispanica. The sequence goes on from NC_142696.1 coordinate 47,344,944, forward strand.
ATTCCACTATCTTTTTTCAGTAACTTTCCTTTACATTTCTTAATATCCGTGCTGAACTCAACCGGGACTTTAAAGTGGGACGGAGGGAGTAGTCTATATGTAACTTTGCAAATTGATGATGTAGGAAAGGAGTCGTTCGTTTGGTTCGGACCAAGGCCTTCGATTATCTTGACTGATCCGGACCTAGTTAAAGAAGTGATGACCAAGAGCCATGTGTTCCCGAAGCTGGTTAGCCCGAATCCACTCACGAATCTGCTTGCACAAGGACTCGCGGCCTACGAGAAAGACAAATGGGCCAAGCACAGGAAAATCATCAACCCTGCTTTCCACCTTGACAAATTGAAGGTTAATTCAATTGTTTTAGGCCAAATTAATTCATCTCTTGATATGTGAAACATGAGCAAATAGTAGTTTGCTTTTTCTCCTTTTACTCCCTTCAGTACCACAGAATTTGTGGAATTGGAATTGGAATTTGGAGCCTTCAATTTCAAATCTGACCGTTCGGTACTGCAAAATATGTGGATTTGAAATTGAATTACAATTTCAGTTTCTATCAGTTCCACACCAGAAAATTGAAATTCCAAATAATTATAAAATTAGACATACTACATAAAGTAAAAACACACCACACTCCACACACACTTTCACACACATTAACACACACACGCAGTCACACACATTAACACACATAGTCTCTCTCACACACATACTGTTACACATAACGTCACACACACACATTACACACTCATGTGAGTGTGTGCATAATTTCTATAAATTCAATTTCCTATCATTTTTACCGAACAAAGGATTTTGAATAGAATTATAATTCAATTCCGCTAAATTCAATTCTGTAGAATTCTAGTTCCAATTCAATTCCAATTCCGTGTACCGCACGGACCCTTACTGTTTTTTTCTGCTTGGGTGCAGCTTATGGTTCCGGCCTTCTACATGAGCTGTGACGAAGTTCTGAAAGCGTGGGAGAAGAATGTCTCATTGGAGGGATCTCTTGAGGTGGATGTATGGCCTTATTTGGAAACTCTAACGAGCGGTTCAATATCAAGAACTGCGTTCGGTAGCAGCTACCAAGAAGGGAGACGAATATTCGAACTTCAGAGGGAACTGGCTGAGCACATCATGCACACCGTGCGCTCTATATACATCCCGGGATGGAGGTAATAATAAAGTAACACACATGAAATCCTGGTTTTAATTTCTCAAGTATTTGTGTGTGAGGGGTTGCGTTATATTGCTAACTTTTTAAGTTGCTAACTCTGTTAACTCATCAATGCAGTGTATTAAAAATGTCGACACGGTGACATTAAAATGTCAACACGGTATATTGAAATGTCAACAAAATTATGTGTTGACATTTTTTGTTGATATTTTTATTACACTACGTTGATGAGTTAGCAATTGATCACACCCCTCGTGTGTGATATGTCATATGTGTGTTTCGCAACACTGTAGATTCTTTCCCACCAGAAGGCACCGGAGGATGATGCAAATCGAAAAGGAAGTTCAGTCAATGATCCGAGGCCTCATTGGTAAAAGGGTTGGGGCTATGAAGACAGGGGAGGCTGTCCATGAGGACTTGCTAAGCATATTGTTGGCCTCCAACTTCCAAGAGATCGAGGAGAGTGGCAACAAGAGGTTCGGGATGACAATAGATGAAGTAGTCGAGGAGTGCAAGCTGTTCTACTTTGCTGGGCAGGAGACTACTTCCGCGTTGCTTGTTTGGACACTGGTGTTATTGAGTAGACACCCCGACTGGCAGGCACGAGCAAGGGACGAGGTTATGCGCGTATTTCACAACCGAGAACCAGATTTTGATGGGCTGAATCAGCTCAAGATTGTAAGTGGTTTGATCAACTGCATTATGTTATTGTTGAGTGGACTTATTTACTTCATGATCTTGATCGCAGGTTACGATGATTTTGTACGAGGTGTTGAGGCTTTATCCACCGGTGGCAATTGTAAGCCGGAGAGTCACTGAGGAGACGAAGCTGGGGAAGTTCACCTTACCAGCCGGGGTTCTGCTTTTGTTGCCAGTTATCATACTGCAGCACGACCCGGAAATCTGGGGAGACGACGCCCTGGAGTTCAATCCGGGGAGATTCAGTGAAGGTGTGGCGAAGGCACAAAAGGGGCCGGGTATATTCTTCCCGTTTGGCTGGGGGCCTCGGGTGTGCGTTGGGCAAACGTTTGCGATGCTGCAGGCGAAAATGGCGGTGGCGATGATGCTAAGGAGGTTCTCGTTCGAGCTTTCTGCGTCGTATACGCATGCTCCTCTCAGTTTGATCAATACTCATCCTCAGTATGGTGCTCACTTGCTTCTGCATAAGCTCTAGATTTTGTGTTTGGAGGCTTTGATCAATATGTTGTTATTTTACTATGTGGTTGTGTTACCAATCTATGTTGTGTGAAATAAATGGTGTGCATAGTTAATCAAATAGGCTGTGCTAGTCTAATTGCAAATTTGCAACTGATTTTACATTGAACACTTTCCTATCTAATTTACATTAAACTCAAAAAGTTGATCAGATTTACATTAAACACTTTCCTATCCAGTTTTGTGAAGTCAATAAGAATAAAGAAAAATATTTTTGTGAACAAAGAAAAAGTTGATTTAACAATTGTTGTGACTTGAGATACATGTCCATAAATTGTACACGAGTATAACAACTTATTGGAGTGGCCAATTATACAAGAATGCCCTCAGCCACTTAATATAACTCTATTTTAACACTAATAACAAAAAAAAAGGAGTGACAAAATTTGTGAGGAGAAAGAAAAGTGGGAATTAAGTTTTTCTTCTTTTTTTTCATATATTCAGTCTTCTTACTTCAAAAAATACGTCGATTATCGAGCAAAACATTTTCCAACCATTCACAGAATACTTGTAAAAGATTAGTGAGTAAAATCAATTAGTAGAGATAAATATTTCGAGAAATATCACTTTCAAACGTAACACTCTATTAGAAATGGACCACTCAATCCTTAAATGGGTTTACAAGGGGGAGGATTATCCACACTTATATAGATTAGATGGGATCTTCACCAAGTCGGTCTTTTATCACGTGGGTAGGCAATGCAAGAGATAAGAGAACCATCATCGAACCAAGTCGGTCTTCCATCACGTGGGTAGGCAATGCAAGAGATAAGAGAACCATCATCGATGTGGGCCGGCAATGCAAGAGATAAGAGAACCATCATCGATGTGGGCCGGAAAGGACATCGATCTAGGTAGATAAGAGATAAAGAGAAATCCATCATTGACTTGGGCCCACTTTGATACCATATTAGAAATGAGCCACTCACCCCTTAAAAGGAGTTATAAGGAGAATGTTTATCCACATTTATATAGATTATATGAGATCTTCACCAAGTCGATGTGATACAGATGTTAGAGAATTTAACACACTCTTCATTATTTTTTACCTATCAATTTATTAAGCATTTTACCAATTTATTGAGCATTTTTTAAATTTGAAAAAAATCAAACTTTGAAGACCAATCAATTATCCAGAAGAAGCCACGTAGACAGTCTACACACCACATCCATTCTCTATATACATTCACTCCCTCCATTTTCCTTCTCCAAACTCACCTCCACCAATTATAGGTAACGTCTTCTATCACTCTACTGCACTTAGCTTCATTCAATTTGGCTCGGATTGTGTTGATTCTGTTCCGTGTTTGCGTTAATCCAGTTACCTCGCTTAATTATTAACTTTTTATGCGATAAATCTAGCATTTTCGTGGTGGATTTTGAGTAATTTGGTCGAAATTTATTGATTTGATTGTGTTGGCTGTCAGTGTTTATAACTTTTCATTTGATTCTATCCTGTAATTGTTGCTAATTTTTTGAATTTCATGTGTTTGCTAGTTGATTTGAAGTAATATTGCTGCTTACTTGAATTATGCATTTCAGTTAAAATTGTGAAATTCTGAATTAGAATTGTGCTTGAATTTGATTTTTGTCTTCGATTTGAAGGTTCCTGATAAAGTTGAATCACAGATGTGGTTTGATTACGTGAATCATGTTTTCCACAATTGAAGTACTAAATTTAAGTTTGCTGAAGTGTAGATTGAAGACAAAAATGGCTGCTTCATCGGCATGTGTAGTGGGAAATGGCTTAGGAACTGGTCTGAGCAAGGAAATATTCGGCCGGCAGTTTATCCAATCCACTAGTCTTCCGGCATTGAGCAATGCATCCAAATTCGTTACTATAAGAGCGTCTCAGGATCGGAAGATAAATGAAGGAAGACGAGGCTTTCTCAAGCTGTTGCTCGGCAATGCTGCTGTTGCAGTGCCTGCATTGGTAGGCAATGGCAAAGCAATTGCAGATGATCAAGGTGTTTCTAACTCGAGGATGTCTTATTCTAGGTTTTTGGAGTATCTGGATCAGGATAGAGTGCAAAAGGTGGATGTATTCGAAAACGGCACCATTGCTATTGTTGAGGCTGTTTCCCCTGAGTTGGGTAACCGGATTCAGAGAGTGCGCGTGCAGCTCCCGGGCCTCAGCCAGGAGCTTCTGCAGAAGCTGAGGGAGAAGAATATTGATTTTGCTGCACACAATGCTCAGGAAGATTCTGGCTCTGTTTTGTTCAACTTGATCGGAAATCTGGCCTTCCCGTTGCTTCTAATTGGTGGGCTTTTCCTTCTATCGAGACGAAACTCTGGTGGAATGGGCGGACCTGGTGGCCCGGGTTTCCCTTTGGGCATTGGTCAGTCAAAGGCTAAATTCCAAATGGAACCAAACACTGGGGTGACTTTTGATGATGTTGCTGGGGTGGATGAGGCAAAGCAAGATTTCGTGGAGGTGGTGGAGTTCTTGAAGAGGCCTGAGAGGTTCACTGCTGTGGGTGCTCGTATCCCTAAGGGGGTTCTTCTCGTTGGTCCTCCGGGTACGGGGAAGACCTTGCTAGCCAAGGCTATTGCTGGTGAAGCTGGTGTTCCCTTTTTCTCCATTTCAGGTTCTGAGTTTGTTGAGATGTTTGTGGGTGTTGGTGCTTCAAGGGTTCGTGATCTTTTCAAGAAGGCCAAGGAGAACGCGCCTTGTATCGTGTTTGTTGATGAAATTGACGCTGTTGGGCGTCAAAGAGGAGCAGGTATCGGTGGAGGGAACGATGAAAGGGAACAGACGCTGAACCAGCTGTTGACAGAAATGGATGGCTTTGAAGGGAACACCGGTGTGATTGTAGTTGCAGCAACTAACCGTGCAGATATTCTCGACTCTGCCTTGTTACGGCCAGGAAGGTTCGACAGACAGGTAATTTACACTGGCTGTTTGCTTCCCGGAGATGGATTATTGATGTTGCGACTTTTTTGCAGGTCTCTGTTGATGTACCCGATGTTCGTGGAAGAACTGACATTCTGAAGGTTCATGCGAGCAACAAAAAGTTCAGTACAGATGTATCACTTGAGATAATAGCCATGAGGACACCGGGTTTTAGTGGAGCTGATCTTGCTAATCTGTTGAACGAGGCCGCTATTCTGGCTGGTCGCCGTGGCAAGACAGCAATCTCGTCCAAAGAAATCGATGATTCGATTGATCGGATAGTTGCTGGAATGGAGGGAACAGTGATGACTGATGGCAAGAGCAAAAGTCTTGTGGCTTACCATGAAGTAGGTCATGCCATTTGTGGGTAAGTCAAAGACTAATCTCCTTTATACATATGCTAGCAAGAAATATCTTAGCTGTACTTATTATCATGCTTTCTATTCTTGATTATTATTAAGGATTAGTTTAGAAAGATAAAAAATAGTATAGGTGAATCTATAGATTATCAAGAAAGATTGGAACTTAGGATATTTCAATTCTCAAGGCCTTTGAGCTAGCTAACTTGATTCATATTCCATTGAATAAGGTAGATTTTGAGATGACCACCTTAGTGATTTTGTTGCATCTAGATATTATGAGTGAGTGATCGATTGTGGTCATGTTGCAGAACTCTAACTCCAGGCCACGACGCTGTCCAGAAGGTCACCCTAGTTCCGCGTGGTCAAGCACGTGGTCTGACCTGGTTCATCCCTTCTGACGATCCGACCTTGATATCCAAGCAGCAGCTGTTCGCCAGAATTGTTGGTGGGCTTGGCGGTAGAGCTGCCGAAGAGGTCATATTTGGCGAGGCCGAGGTGACAACTGGTGCAGCCGGTGATCTACAGCAGATCACTGGTTTGGCTAAGCAGGTAAACCTTGTTATGCTATATATGTTTGATGTTTTTCTCACTTATGGTCTATAAACTAAGTCTGTGGTTTCCCGGCCCCGTGTAGATGGTGGTTACCTTTGGCATGTCCGACATCGGGCCGTGGTCTCTGATGGACTCGTCTGCTCAAAGTGGCGACGTGATCATGAGAATGATGGCAAGGAACTCCATGTCCGAAAAGCTTGCTGAAGACATTGATGTCGCGATCAAGAATCTCTCAGACAGCGCATACGAGATCGCCCTGAGCCACATCCGGAACAACCGCGAAGCAATAGACAAGATTGTTGAAGTTCTGATTGAGAAGGAGACGATCACAGGTGATGAATTCAGAGCCCTTCTTTCTGAATTTGTCGAAATCCCAGAGGAAAACAGAGTGGCTCCTGCACCTGCTCCAGTAGCTGTTTGATTTCATGTTTCATTAAATTTGACCCTATAGCTATAGCTTACATGCTATTTTCCACACATTGTATAATTTCATATTTTCACTATAGTAGAATTCAGGTAAATATTACACCTACAAATTCCTCTATCATCTTCTATCTTATACTACATTTTTTTTACTTCAACTCAACAATGCAAAAGAAGAAAATCCTCAAATCATGTGAATAGAATAGAATAGTATCAAATGTCAAAAGAATTTAGGATTGGTCACATTCCATCTGTCAAAAAGAATTATTCACATCATTTTGATTAGGTCTGCCCCTAAATCACCAATTCACAGATGAAAACAGCAGCAAGCAGTCGCACACCAATCAACCCGTACCTCCCCCGACCCCCCAAAAGAATCACGGCTAACAAGTTCGATAAACTTCACCTAACCCGAAGGCCTAATGAGAATCAAAGAAAGTAAAGTGCGTCATTTCCATTTACTATTGACTAAAACCTAAAGATCCATAAGCAGAGATGCCACTAACCGAACTCAGATTGCTACCCTTTTATAGAACTAATTATCAAGAGAAACGAGGCGATCAAATCTTCTTGGAGATATATGGGCATCATCATCGGATGAGACTGAAGAAGTAGCTGCAGCAAGAGACTCGAGCATTGCCACTACTTCAGCGGTGTCATCCAGATAGTACTTGGCTTTGCTGGGTTTTTGACCGACAGTGCAGGCAAATACTTCGGTGTTGTATGAAAGTACGTTTTTAGACACAGCAGTACCAAATAGTTCGAACATATCCTCATCAGATCTGTCATCACCAATGCATAGTACAAAATCAGCCTGTTCCCCTTTCTCTTTCATTGATGCGAAGACCTTTTCTGCAACTAGACCTTTAGTAACACCCTGCGTTTCAAAAGAAAGAAGCAATTCTCAATTCGATGTTCAGGTTGTTATGTTAGGAAATTTGGATGTGATCGCGATCAAAGAGTAAAAGGATAAGGAGTCATGCCTGAGGTTTGATTTCTACTATGAACTGTCCGCTCTTGACAGCAACGGGTTCATTTGCCAAGACACTCTCCAAATGATCCAACATTTCCTTTGCTTGGGAATAACCGAATTCAGGGTCTGCATCCTGATAATGCCAAACTAAGGCACTTTCTTTCCTCTCAATGTTAGAACCATCTGTAGCCTCTGTATACGATCTCATAACAGGTTCCGCCATCTGCATCCAACCAAACTCAGAACCCTGACCGTACGTTTCCCATTCTTCTTGTTGCGGCCACCTGCAAAATTGGTCATTCAAGATGCAAACAAATCATCAAACTGGGTATAGTAACAGAAGAATTGAGAGTATCAAAAGCCATTCGATTGAAACCACTATAAACATCGAAAGGCCTTAGTTATCTATATGTGGTTGTTAAATGTGGAAAGACCATCACTTTCAAAAGGAGCCTATGAGATCAAACAACATGTTTGGTAGTACACAAAGCAAATTCCAGTCTCGATTATTTTTAAAGGAAAATCGCAAAAGATACGTTATAGGGAAAGTTATCTATAATGCACAAAATTTAGCTAATACTTCACTAGATACGTTATAGGGGAAGCTATCTTATTGGAAATAAAATAGCTTAAAATTTGATGAAAGAAGAAAAATTAGGTGTATACCTTAAAAAGTAGCCATGTTCCGCAGCAAGTCCAAGCTTCTTGCAAGGAAGAAACCACTCGGTTAGGCTCTTCCTATCTCTTCCACTCACCATATAAACTACATTCTTGGGATCTGCACAGAGACTGTTCAACAGAGAGAGGATCTGAGTACTTGGAATCTTTGTAACCATATTTTGAGGCATCAATGTGCCATCATAATCCAACAGTATTGCCCTGCTTTTGGACCTACAGTAAGCAGCTACAATGCCATCAATTGAAAGTTTTCTGAAATTCGGATCCAAAGCCACCACTCGAAACCCAAAGCCCAGACCCATTCCCCAGCATCTTTTCGGCAAGTGATCATCGCAAGTTCTTTCCATGTCATGTAAGAAGCTTCTGGCCCAGAAAGCTACATCATGGGTGCTAACATATCGGTAGTGCTTCTCATGTCGTAACTCCTTCTCTGATTCTGACAATGATATAGACAAATTCATTGCATCTGCTGTTGATTCAACATCCCATGGATTGACACGAATTGCACCACTTAGGGAAGGAGAGCACCCAATGAACTCAGATACCACAAGCATGCTCTTCTTAGGTCCACTCGAATTCAACCCTGTTTCTGCACCAGTGATGCCTTGTCTAGAAATGATATATTCGTAAGGAGTCAGATTCATCCCATCCCTCACTGCTGTCACTACAACACATTCAGCTATGCTGTAATAAGCCATTCTTTCACTGAGTGATAAAGAACGGTGGATAAAAACAACCGGCTCATATCCAGGTGCACCAAACTCCGTCAAAATTCGACTGCAGCTCTCCTCTATTTCAGCCTGTATTTCATCCAAATGTATCCCTTTCGCCCTAGCAGGATTCGCAATCTGCACCAGCACAGCCTTTCCTTGCCAATCTCGATGGCTCTTGAGCATGTGCTCGAAAGCCAAAAGTTTCAAGTTGATACCTTTGAATACGTCCATATCGTCTACACCAAGAAACACGGTCTTATCTTCAAACTGCCGCTTTAGCTCCTCAGCCTTTAGTTCTCTATCTGCTTGCCTAAGTACTGTCTGGAGATGGCCCATATGTATCCCAACCGGCATAATCTTTATTCCAATTGTCCTTCCATAGTAATCCAACCCTATGTACCCTCTCTTTGACTGATACTCTATGCCCAACATCCGACTACAACAAGAGAGAAAATGACGAGCATAATCAAAGGTATGAAAACCAATAATGTCGGTGTTGAGTAGGGCCTTGAGGATTTCTTCTCTGACAGGAAGTGATCTGTATATCTCCGACGAAGGGAAGGGACTGTGAAGGAAAAAACCCATTTTTAAGCAGACAAAACTCCTCCTCAAAAACGTTGGCAGAACCATCAAGTGATAATCATGTATCCAAACAAAGTCCTCTTCAGGGACAAGCACCTCAATCACTTTCTGGTAGTACATTTTATTCACTGAGATATATGCTTCCCACTGCGACCGATCAAATCTACATCCATGATCAGCTGAAAATGGCAGCATGTAATGAAAAAGCGGCCACAGCTGTTTCTTGCAAAAACCATGATAGTAATCATCCAACAGACTACGAGGCACAAAGGCGGGAACACATTTAAACTTCTCCAGGATGTGACTCGCTACATCCTCCTGCTCGCTTGGATCAACATCAACAGGCAACGAACCAACATACAGCACTTCCATATCCTCTGGCAAGCCATCCTTACACCGCAAAAGCAAAGAATCCTCATTCCAACTAAAACTCCAACCCTTATTATCCGCCCTTCGCTTCGCTCTTAAAGGCAGAATGTTCGATACTATGATCATCCGCTCACCAGACACCAAAGATGGATTTTCAGATGCAACACTATTAGCTTGCCCATCGTCTATCCTAGCTACATTCCCCGGAACTGTCATTCCACTCGGGAAACGCCTCCTCCCCTTCGCCTTAGTCATTACTTCGGAATTCGCACATGCTAAATCCAAAAGATTTGCATAAGATCTTGATATCATCTTGCCAAAAAATTTTCCTTATTTCACTAATCAGCTAAAGAAATCACAAACTCGCTCTCAAAGTCTGTTTCCAGTTACCTAAAATCAACAAAAACACATCTTTTTATCATTACAAGAACACTCCAATCACAAGTCCATCATTCCAATTAACAAACACAAAATGCAGTCAAAAAATTAACAGAAATTTCACATAATCAAAAAGAAAGCAATGTACGGCAACACAATGATCAATTCTCGAAAGAAATCAGAGCAGCATTCAATTCAAACAAATTGCGGATTGTAGCTGACCTCTGCAATTGAAATTGAGCAAGAATTTTTGTGAAAAAGATTCAAACTTGAGCCAAGAATTGAGATTGGGATTCTAGGGTTTGACGCAAACAAAACCCAAACCCAGTAAGCAAATTACTACTACTAGTATATGAAAAATGAATCGACGATCAATCGCATATGGGAGCATGGATGTGAATATTCAAGATAATAAAGTAATTAATTTTTTATTAGCCAAAATGGATAAAAGTAAAACGTGCCAATAAATTCAAGAATCACTATTCTCACCCACGATATTACCAAAATTAAAATAACATTGGAAGAAAGTTGAGGATAACAAAAATTTCAATAATGGAAAAACAAAAATATTACCCTACTTATATTTTTTTACTACAATTGGATATAAATATAATGGAAAAGAACATAGAGTATTTCGTATAGAAAATATCAAGAATCTTATCGATCTTGGAAGAAGATAACTACGAAATAAATCTACCAATCAAAACAGGTCGGATACAACTAACGATTGCACTACGAGTTATGATTCCCTAAGATATTTTTTCTTTAAATATTAATATAATACGTAATTAAAATCGAATCATTTTCACCAAACAATCAACTGACGTATTTATCTATATCACTTATCGTTTGCCAAACAAATGTAAAATTTGGTGTATTTACCGATCAAAACAGGTCGGATACAACTGACGATTCCACTACGAGTTATGATTTGCGAAGATATTTTTTCTTTAAATATTACTTAATATAATACATAATTAAAATTGAATCATTTTTACCAAACAATCAACTGATGTATTTATCTGTATCACTTATCGTGACGCATTTATCTGTATCACTTATCGTTTGCCAAACAAATGTAAAATTTGGTGTACTTTTATTAAACTTTAGTAACGTTTATATGGAGTATCACTTATAAAAATATTTGTTCGCTCATATTTAGAGTGAATTTTCTCTATTTAAGTAAGAATAAGTAACATCACATTTAGTTGGGATGGGTGAGATTATCGCTACCAATAAAGAAAGAGGATAGAATCCAGCTGGCGGGATCCCACTCGCCCTACGCGTGCCTTCTAGGGATGTGACACGTGTCCTTTCATTTGGGTCGCGTCAAACCTGGGCTATGTGCTGATGGGCCCAGGTTATGGCTACGTTTATCAAGGCCTATATATTGGACCACTATGATGATTTACACGTTACTTCCTCTGTCCGGTTTAAGTAAGACGTTTTTATTTTACACAGGAACCTCCGTTCAATAAAAGTTGAGTCGTATTCCTTTTTAGTCCGTCCTTATAAAGTTGAGTCATTTCCTTTTTTAATAAAAGACAAAACATCTAATCACTCTTACTTTATTTCATCATTTACTTTACTCTCTCTTATCTTTCCTACTTTTTTCATCTCTCCTATTTATTTAATATAAATTCTTAATCTCCGTGCCCAAAAGTTTTGTCTCAACTTTTATGGGACGGAGGGAGTAGTGTTTAGTTGACTAAAAATTATAAATAGTGAAGTAAGAGAGAGAAAGAAAGATAGAAGTAGAAAATAAAAATAAAGTAAGAGTGAGATAAAATAAGAATAAGAAAGAAAGAAATAATAAAGAGAGAAGCGAGATAAGAATAAAGTAAGATAGATGAGTGAGTTAATTATACGAAAAGAGGAAACGTCTCACTTAAGTTATAACGTGCTAAAAAGGAAAACGTTTCACTTAGGCTGATACAGATAGACTACATTAGTTATATTATTCTATAGCAATAAAAAATAAATTATATGGAAATTTTATGACAATTTTATCACATAATTTTGAATTTGATTTGAAATATATATAGAATATTCAATAAAAAAATATTTTTTTAAATATATAGAAATTTAATATATTATTATATTGTTGCAAAGTGATTAATATGCAATTTAAATTAAATTAAATTTATTTTCAAGGTAAAATATAAAAATGTTCAATTGTACTATGGTGGCGTTCGGTTGTCATGGCTAATAATCATGAGACTATCCATCTAGGATTAAGTTGTAGAATTCAATCTTATGAACCAAACATGAAACATATTTAATCATGAAATTTAATTTTGGCAACCGAACACCCCTATATGTACAGTTTATACTAGAAATCTAGTGCATTATTAAAGAACTCTAATCGATCTCCTATGTATTCTTCCTTAGTGTAATCAACATCACAATAACTAATGTTATAGAGTACTACACCATAATTCTAATGCATTATTAAAGAAATCTAAGCACACCCCCTATATATATTTTTGAAAAAACGTTCCATCTACTGCATAAAAATCCTGTATACTAGATATCTAATGCATACTTAAATATCAATTTCTCGCAATAAAAAGTATCATAAAAATGCAAGTATTTGCATAACCAAATGAAAATGAAAATAAAAAGAAGAAGAATGAAGATTACCGATGATTACTAATCACGAAGAAAAACAATTCTTGTCCTCTTCCTGAATTCTGATCGCTCAAGAAGAAACTATGATTTTTTTTTTGTTTCTATAAGACTCTGCAGTAATTTTTAAAGGAAATGCTTAATTTCTAATGGAAAGTTTTTTTTTTTACCAATTTAAAGGTAATCTTTTTCTAATTTATACTTTCCTAATTTAAATAAGATTCTGCATAGTATTTTTTTTGAAGGAAATTCTTAATTTCTAATGGAAAGTTTGTTTTTTGCCAATTTAAAGCTAATTATCCTTTTCTAATTTTTGTAAAAAACACGTAGCCAACGTAATAAGTTCTGTGCGTTCGGTTGCCATGACTAGTATCACGAGACTATCCATCTAGGATTAAGTTGTGAGATTATTTTAGTTGGAGGGAAGGTTATGACTAATTATCATGAGACTATCCATCTAGGATTAAGTTGTAGGGTTCAATCTTATGAACCAAACATGATACATATTTAATCATGAGATTTAATCTTGGCAACCGAACACCCCAAGAGTATTAAAAGAGGTGGGAATTAAATCCAAAAAACGAAAATTTTCCGTTAGGTAATTTGGTCAATTTATGTATTTTGTTAAAAATAAAAATAAAAAAGAGAAGTATACAGGGCATGTTTGATAAGTTAGTAATACCAAGATAGAGAATTATATATGGACATTTCTAATTGTTTGATATCACAGTTAAGCTTAACTCAAAGCCCAATATAAGACCAGGGCCCTATCTAATCTTACCAAAATTATATCATTAACCTTATGTATGTATCTCACCAATTTATCAAGTTAAGCCATGTTATTTAATATACAATACAAATTTAGATAATTTCTTTTCTATCAAACAACAACGGAAAAAAAATCATATCTCTGCATATCTTGACATGAAGCCCGTATTTCTTATCTTGTTTTACATATCTTCTCATATCCTATCTTTTGTATCAAACGACTGTCTAAAATAAAAAATCACGTGTTCCGATTTCATATTCTCAAAACTATCCAATTTCATCCAAGAAATCCAATAGATAGTACTATTTCAATTGAATTAATATTATATACTCAAATCTCTCCTCCTAAATAAGAGATCCACTTCACCACACTGTTATCTTTCATATGCTGCAATATCTCATCCTAAAATAAGAGATCCACTTATAATCTTAAATCGTTACAACAATTTACAATGTAGTACTATCTCAATTACCAAAAACATAGAGAAATTTTGAATCTCAATTATCTACTCTTGCATCGTTTTACAGCTTACAACGTGTAGTATCTCAATTATCCAAAATCGATTCAATGTAGTATCTCAATTGGATGAATTAATTTTGAACTGTGAAGATTGAGCAATAGATTGATGCATGTGAAGCTTAATATGGGTATTATGTGCATAAAAGAAAGGATAAGAAGATGAGAAAAAAAAATCTCCGTATCTTTATAGTGTTATTCACATTATAGGGGGTGTTCGATTTGCAAGATTGTTTCTCGGGATAAAATATTTAGTGTGTTTGGTTCATGAAGTTTAATTCCACAACTCAATCCTATATGGATAATCATGGAATAATTAGTAATAGCTAACCACATATGACTAAAATAATCTCACATGTCAATCCTAGATTATATCTTTGAGTATTATTTTATCTTGGAAACCGAACACCACCTATGTGCACTCGGCACAACACGGTCGGTGCCTCCGGAACACCATTGCGTACTCGGGCAAGTCCCCGAGGTCACCGAATAGGAGCTGGTCCTCTTCTCCAACGAACTCCACGTCGGCATTGGCGCCCCACGCGGGGCCCACGAGGGCCGCCCCGTCCACGACAGTGGGCCCCGCGTCACTCATCCAGCCGAACTCCCCGGCCAGCTCGACAAATCTGTCTTCGGCCGGACACATCTCGTCCGAGGATGTGATCGTTGGCTCTGCGGCCGAGGAGGCTGCCACGGCGGGCGGAGGTGGGCCGTGGTGCTTGGTGGTGGTGGGGAGAGGATGGGTGTGATTGGAGGAGTAGGTGATAAGGAGGGTGGTGGGGTCAAGGCGGCTTCTCTCAACTTGTTTCCTGGCTGCACACCCTTTGGAGCTACTACATCTATAATATCCCCTGTCAATTGTCATAAAAAATTGAATCACATCAAATAAAATACTACCTAAATTAATTTGGGGCAAAATGAAATGATAAATTTATACACCCTCCGTCCCAGATTAAGAGTCACTTTTTGCCATAAAAGTCCGTCCCAGTTTAAGAGTCACTTTAGAATTTTCCATATTTGATCATACAATTTTACCATATTCTTCACCAAAATTACATAAAAATGTCATTATCTACATTAAAATAAATCAAAACAAAAATCAAAAGTAAAAAAGGACCCTACTTCAACCAACTCCACCATCTCACTTCATTTATTACACACTCCATCATCTCACTTCATTTATTACAAACTTCAACACTTTTTTAAAATCCGAACCATAACAATAAGTGACTCCAAATATGGGACGGAGGGAGTACTGTACTAAAAGTGACCCTATTATTGTAAAGCATACAAATATTGTCTTGTCCTACCAAATGTTTACCAGATTAAGGTGACATACATATATTTGTGTTCTTCATCTTTGTCAGCAAGCAATTTTGAGGGAAATTAAAATAAATTACTACTCATGTAACGTGGTTGCCCAAATTACACTATACTTTTTCGAAGTGACAATCTCAAAATGATATGGATTTTGAACCAAATTTAAATATACAAATGCTAATGGGACAAAATACAACCCCTTCTTTCCCAACTCCACTCAAATCACCTTCCACCACCTCATTCTCCTTAAGATATTTTCGAATGTTCATCTCAAATAAATACACAAAATTGACCATTTACTATCCAAACTCGTTTTTTTGTAGCAAGAATAAAGCGAGTGGGAGGAATGAATTAAAAATTCCAACTACTAAACGTTAATAATTCAATAATTCAATGAAAGCTATGTAAATTGGGGCCATGCCGCCTCTAATATCTATGAACAATTTTTTTTTCTTCAAAAAAATAAATAAATAAAAATCACTCACCTACTCCCTCCGCTACACTTCATTAATCACATCTCCAAATTTTGATCTTAACCATAATCCATTTTAAATTTTAAGCCAAATTTTTAAAAATGTTGTTGTGATTTATACATGATCTACTCCTATAATTGTAATTAAACCAAATAATTACCTGGGATAAGGCGATCCTTTTATAGGCTTTTGGCCGTACTTCCGCCACGACCATGAATCCGGCGGCGGATACACCTCCGTTTTACTCCGGCTACCGTCGCCGATGGGCACCACCACCACTCTTTTATTAGCACCCCTCCTACTACAATAATTTTAACCCAATTAATTACCATTAATTTTCAAGATTTAAGAAGAAAAAAAAAGAAATTAAAAAAATACTAACACCTTTTTTTGGGAGATGGAGCATATGCTTCTTCATCGCCGGAAATTGGAGAATCCGCCGCATTCTCCGGTGGAGTGAGGGTGGTGGAATCCTCACTATGTTCATCATCAAATCCTCCCTCCATATATGTATGTATATACTAGCACTAGGTGTGTATGTGTTTCTAGTTTATGAAAATGGAGGTTTTGATGGGAAGTTTTGTAGTAATAGGAGAGTAATTTATTAAGGATGTGCAATTGCCAAATTCACTCAATAATATTCCCTCGTCTCATTCTGTCTTATACACGACATTTTACATAGTGTTTGAGAGCTAATTAGGATCCCAACAAAATTTATAATTTAAATAATTTTTTTTTTTTAATAAATAGAAAGAGTAATGTTTTTTATT
Organism: Salvia hispanica; assembly: GCF_029641045.1. Taxonomy (NCBI): domain Eukaryota; kingdom Viridiplantae; phylum Streptophyta; class Magnoliopsida; order Lamiales; family Lamiaceae; genus Salvia; species Salvia hispanica. The sequence continues at coordinate 47,361,732 of NC_142696.1, forward strand.
TTTGAAAATTTGAAAATTGAGGGTCGTTTAATAAGAAAATTGAATCGGGTGAGATGGGACGAAGTAAATAATTAGTTTTAATATTACATGTATATTTGTTGAGGGTCCATTAGTTACGAATTTGGTTGTCAATGTCATATTGATTATATATATCATGCCAATATTAAGATAGATCGAAATATGGATAACTATTAATTTGGGGCGAATAATTGAACTTATAGGAAATGCTTTATTTGAAAGCGATTGCTTAAATTGAGGCTCTTATAAACTCTATTATGGAGTGGCTTCTATTCTTTGTTCTATTAATAAAAATGTTATGCTAATGCTGCTAGCTACATATTGAATGCTTACATAACAATTAGCGGAAAATTGCCATTTAATCATAATTCTTGGTTATCTTCTGGCCAATTTTAACTTTTAATTAGCTAATTAAGCCATAACTTTTGTATCTTTAGCAAATTCCTGCACTATTAAAATTCTGTATATAACAATTACACTAGTAAAGCAAAGTTTTAATGGTACGAGGCAATTGCAAAATGTAAAAAATGCATTTCCAAAAATAAGTGTTTAATGGTATTATGGTATTCATAATTTCATATCATGACAATGCTAAATAAAAGCGTTTATATACACTCCTTTAGTGTCTATTTCCTTCTTAATATCAACCATTAGATTAGTATGATGGACGGACTAGCGTATTGAATATTGTTGTGTAGCGTTTATAATATTGTTGTATAAGTGGTGTCACAGTGTCATTTTAAGAGGGGTTAGCTCACGTTCTAAATGATACTATCATTATGTAAAAAAGTTCACCTCATCTAGTCCACATATGGTTAGCTCGAATTACATACGAATAGTGAAAAGATAATCATGCAACGTTTATAATTTAACAATAATCAAGGGCCAAAATCTTAGATAACAATTTGATGTTTTGAGATATGATCAAATGCACAAAACCTAATCTAAAGAATGTAGACATTAATTCTTGAAGCAACATGTTTTAGTTGGTCCTCTGCATGTTGCCTTGCAATTATTTCATCCTCCATTTGAATTCGAGAAATGCGATCCCACGGCATATTAGGGCGAAGCTCGAAAGATCGTGGATCCACAATTATCTTCTCTAGTGCAACAGCATGTCGCACCAACTGTGTAATCATTTGAAGATGATTATGCACGCCACGATAGCCAACAAATTCTACTTCCTTAATGTGAGAATAAGACAATTGAACTTCAATTTTCCTATTAATCTTTGAAACATCATAATCACTACCATTAAGCAAGTAATTAGCTTCCAAAGCCCTTGGCACCTGGTGTGACGCCTATAAAATCATTAATAACCACACGGAGTAAGTCAAAAGATATTGGAAAGAGAAAATTTATGAAAAAATAATGTCAAATTCTAGTCCAATCCTAACTTTAAAAAAAAGACCAATTACATCATAACTTTGATGTATAAGTTGTAATATTATAACTTTGTCATTCCTCTAATTCTCATCATTAGTTTGAGACAAAAAAAGACTAGCCTTACACATCAAACTTCCAAATTTCTCGCCATGGACCATTACTTAAGAAAAATGTCAAGTAATGATGAAATAGGTCATTTCTAAATTGACAGAATTTGATCAACCTTGGTAGTTTTTATGAATAGATAGTTACCTCTAGGATAAATCTCTCCAAGCAAGGTGCTACACCAAACCAGTTTATTATTGGCACGAGAGAACAATTGTCCAGGTATTCACGGCCAAGAACCACCACCAATTCCTTAAGTTTAGGCATTATCTTTTCCAAAGTGTCCTGTACAACATCAATATATGTATATCATCTCAATTAACATGTGATTGATAATTTATTGAAAATCAAATCAATAACAAGTTTACATTACATTGCCGGTAATTTTGGACATAGTGTATATCTTGAGGGTGTGTAGTTGTGGAAGCACTGAATCAAACATGTCTATAATGCCTCTGATGTTCTTAATCTCATACCGCATCATCTCCGGCCGCCCCTTAATCCAGAGCTGAGTAAGTCGATGAACACCTTCAAGCTTGAAACGAGAATGTGGTATACTCGGACCAGCGTACTTGATGCAGACAACATTCGATTCACGAACCACAACGGATTTGAGACTAGTGCACTGGCTGATTTCTAGGCATTTGAACACCGGCGAGGTCCCAACAACCTCCAGAGACGAAAGCCCGTTTCCACACCGGGACAACGACAGATGCTCGAGGAGACGACAGTTTCCCAACAAAAACGCAACAGCCGCGCCACTCACATTCACATAATGCAAGTTCAGCTTCTTGAGCAGCTTCAGATTGTCGGGAAAATTCCCCTTTTCGTACGGGAAGCAGTAACAGCGCTCGGCTCGTGAGTTGGAGTAGGTGTTCAGGATCAACTCAAGACTCTCAACTTTTCTACTCACGGCCGAGCTAAGCCAATCATCGATCCATCCACTGAATAAGGAAGATAAATCGAATACCACTCTGAATCTGTTAAGAGTAGTGCTGGAGGATTCCGGGAGTATGGTGGTGAATAGACGATCAATCCATCTAACAAACTTGAATCTTAATTTGTTAATGTTATAGGAGTTTCTCCGATTGTCTAGTATTGTTGTCGAATCCAGATCTATATCTAGTTTGCGTGTGACGATCCACAAGCTCCTCCATCGAGAGGAGAGTGCACTAGTCTTTATAGACTCTTTCAAGCTCATCGAAGATAATATTAACCCTAATATCTCATCAGGAAGCTTGCTAATTCGATCACCCTGAAAGTGAAAACTAAACACTTGTGACTTATACGTCTATTGGTTGGTTTAATTATCACTTACACATGTATAGTTTTTCATTTTTTATCATTTTTTAAAAAGAAAGGACAAACATAAATTTATAAGAAAGCATAGTTTTTCATTTTTTATCATTTTTTAAAAAGAAAGGACAAACATAAATTTATAAGAAAGCGTAGATCAAGATTGTAGTATTTTTGCTATGGTTAAGTTATATCAAACCAAGATCATAATTTCATCATCGAAATCATTAATTTGGTAATCAAAATCATTAAAATGTTAGATACGACTTACATAAACAAAAATCAATAATGATAATTAGGCAGATTTTTACCATGTAGTCATCTTCGAGTCGTCTCCGTTGCTTTTCCGCCATTGTTAGTTCACTCCTCAAATCTACTTTTATTAGTGTTGTGCATATATATATAGTCGATCGGTAGAAAAGGATAATAACACAAAAAAATTTACAGTTACAAAAAATCTGTAAGGATATATAATAATATTCTTTTTATTTTTAAAGAGATTTCAATAAAGTCATAGTATATCATCTACGTATATATATCTACATCAAGAGAAAAGATCTATTGCATAACAAATGTTAACGTATACGAGCGACTAATCCTACGTAGGCTAATTTCTATAAAATTATCGAAAACTTTAAATTTACGTAACTCTCTCAATTTAAATTATTTTTTCGCAAAAAATATATCAAATCAAAGGTAATTTTATAAGGATTCTAACGAGATTTCAATTGCATATGTTCCGACGATGTTCGGATGATGAAATTTGATGATTTTTATTTCAGTTTTCGTATATGTTGATGATTTGACGAAATCTCAATATAATGCATATCAAATCTCAATACAATGAATGTGAAATCTCAATGAAACTGGGTTGATATTTTCGTGTACTTGTGTTGAAATACTCATGTCATTGTATTGATATTTGTAATACACTATGTTCATATAAAAAAAACACGAAATGTTGCTGCGTCGAGCGAGTGAGCAAAATCCGGCAAAAATCGTCTTCTCCGTGTAGTTGCTCCGATTTAGTAGCGGCTAGGGTTTTGAAATTGGAGAGAAAGGGTTTTGTCGTGGGTTGAGGGAAGAGAGACGTTTGGTGTGAGAGAGAGTGATTGGATGGAATGTCAAGCGGTTTCAATGAAAATCACGCTTAATTGTAGGAACTGCCATTTTTAATTCATCATTGTTTTACTCTTATACCCTTATAATGCACGAAATAGGATCAATAATGTAGCATGGGATAAGTTCCACAATTTTGATCTTGACCGTCCACATCTCTAATCTAATGGATGATATTAAGAAGGAAATAAACACTAAGGGGTCAATAGGACCCTAATGCTCGCCATACATATATATTGTAACTATATTGCACGCCTATTTTATGATGATATTTTCCAATTTAATACTAGTAATATAATGCCACTTTCCATGAATAATACATGTCTATTTTGTGCAATTAGATTTATTGAATTGATATTCATTTGATGTGGCATGTGGGCATCCATTTATCAATGAGTTAATGGTGAGGTACACCAATTCGCTATGCCACCTTGGTATAGATGGACCATGGAATTTTTACATTATACATGTATTGATCATAAATATAAGAATCAATTAATGTAAAAACAATACTACTTTTTTAACTGACCTAAAAACATTGCACTAGACGTTTAAAATTAGTGTTTTTACAAATTACATTGTAAAATTAACCACACTAGGAAAAGAATGAGATCAAATTAAATTATCATTCCCATTATATTTAAACTGCGACTTACAAATCGCGTGGATTAAGTTATTACCAAGTTGATCTCATTGCGACCTAATCCGTTAAGGTCAATTATGAACACGACCTGTTAAGTAATTCATCAATCTAAATATGGGCTAGATATGATTCAGACCCGCACACGACACGAATTCGTTAGTAACATGATCATATCCATGTTGACAGAACATAGTAGCAACACGAACTCAGCAACACCTGATAACAACACGAAATGACGTGGACGTGTTGCATAGGAAATATGATCCTACGATGTGGACATGTGGTGACGATGGTCATGACAGTTAAGGCAAAGATATGGTAGAAGGCATAGTATGAAAATTAAGAAAATAAAAACATAACTACACCTCTAATAAATGTAAAAAATAAGGATCACTAGCTCCATATTATCGTGTGTTTATCGGGTCGACTCACTAAAGAATGAACACGTTAAAACTTGACGCTAACACATTGATTTTATATATACCCGTGTCATATCGAAAATTATAAGTCCTAATTTGCACTATAGTGTAGACTGATCAGCCTCCATTGCTCACATGTTTATTTTCTCTAGCACTTTCATGGGCTCAGATTAGTAATATTATTTTGTTGCTTCAAGTGCTCTTCCTATTACCAATGGTCTTTATCAATTTGCAAACCTGGCCCAAAAAGTTGTGTAGCTTATGATTCTTGATTTAATTTTCTTTAATTTTTCTTCTCATTTTAGTTCTGGATTCCCTTTTCACTTTAATATTCTGAGATGGCTGATATTAATTTTATTCAGTCCAATTAATTAATTTGACTATGCATGGACTAAATGCAGATATTTGATATTTTTATTTTAGTAGAGATCCCACAGTTTCAGCAATATGAAGTTAGAATATACTCCCTCCGTTCCAGATAATTCGACCCAGTATTCCATTTCGGGCCGTCCCACGTAATATGTCTGACTTCACTTTTACCATTTTTAGCAGTGGACCTCATATTCCACTAACTCATTCCTACTCACATTTTATTATAAAATTAATACTTTAAAAGTAGTACCCACATCCCACCAACTTTTTCAATTCACTTTCCATTAGATTTCTTGAAACTCGTGCCGGGTCAAAGTGTCCCACATTATATGGGACAGAGGGAGTATATGCACTCGCCAACTGTCTCTCCCTCCATGTTTACGTGGCAATGGAGCCAAATAATTCACATCGGCAAGGTTTTTCTTTGAATCAAAACATTATCAAATCAAACTTAACTATTTATTTAAATTTCATTGATTTGGAATTTATTCAATTATATAGAACCAAATTGATTGAATTGAAATATAGCTTATGTTATTATTTGTTTTTGACGAATAGCTCCAAAATAAAATAATTAGTATCGAAATTATTCAAAAGACCATCATTCAAATTTGAAGTGATGTGATACTTGAATAAGTTTCGTAAGTATAATTAATTAATCATAGAATAAATCAAATTTATTTTGTAATAATTGAAATCTAAATCATACAATCCTCAACTTAAAATAATTAGAAAATAAAAAGACTTCCTTAATGTGTTCAAAAGTGGAAAAAGGATATGTGATACTAATATTTAGAAGCATGTGATGATATTTTTCATTTTTAAAACTAAAAGGTCTAAAGTTGCAACATATAAAAAGGTTTGATGAAATTTACTATTAGTAAAAACCCTGATATAAATTAGGACAACTTAGTGGTAAAGTTTCAATGATAAAATTCTAATGTTCAAAACTCACTATTGCCTCTATAAATTTGAGTACGTCGCTCTTAGTTTACCAAGCATGATTTTTCAACTATTGCACACCAAGAGACTCAAAATACCTATAGTTTTATAGTAATAAATATAAATAGATGAATTTTAAATTTTTTCTCAAAATTAATTTCCTTTAAATTGAAGCTGACTCGTCAGAAGTATTACATGAGTTTAAAGTTCGGATCATAATGCCATTTAAAAAAAATTGATATCTAGTTAAAATATATACTCACTCTGTCACAAAACAATGAAACATTTTCTTTTTCAGTCAGTCCCATTAAAAATGAAACGTTTCTAAAAATAAAAACAATACTCTTTCTATGTTTTTTTCTCTCTTACTTTACTCTATTTTCATTAACTCACAAAACAACACTACATAAAATCATGTGCCGAAAAATAAATGTTGCATATTTAATGGGACGAATGGAGTATATAGCAATGGCATGATAGTTAGTAGACTAGTAGTTGGATGATCATTCCAAAAAAAAAAAAAAATTAGGAGAAATTAGAAGATAAAAAGAGAAAAAAAGGTAGTAGTAAATAAAAAGGTTTTGAGATAGCCTTATCCTTATCGTGTGAATATGTGTTCACGATTTTGATGTGAATTATGAGAAGCTAAAATGCACGTGATATTTGCGTCTTCAAACTTTTATCGCGGTCCCCAAAAAAGCGACTTAGATTTGAAATTCGATTTTGACATTAGTTGGTCTAATTCATTATTTAATATTTGCATACATTAACCCAAAAATATGTTACTAGCTTTTAGTTGCTAACGCGTAAAATTCTCCAATTTAACTAGAATTACATTATATAGCACGTGAATTTCGTGTTTCATACACATCGCTTTACTACTACATCGAATATTTTAGAGAGTTTACCAAACGCTCTATTCGACCCCTCCTTTTAGATAATATCTACTCAGTCCGTCCGCGAATAGGAGTCACATTTCTTTCCGACATAAGTTTTAAGACATGTTAAGAAAAATGGGTGGAAAAAAGTTAGTGGAATAGCCGAATAGGGGTCCCACTAGTATATATTAGTTTTAAATGATACGTGAGTGAAATGAGTTGGTGTGATGTGAGATCTCTTTACTAATTATGAATCGAGACTCTCAATCGCGGACGAACCAAAATGGAAGTATAGGAATCCTATTCGGGAACAGAGGAAGTATATATTACTAGTACTTATCTAATAATTTGTGGTTGATATTTTGATTGAATTTTGATTTTGCATATTAATATGGAAAACGTTTCAAATATTTGTTGAACTTTCATTTTTATCTGATTTTACTAATGTGTTAGATCCGACTACATTTAATTACTTGTCTGTCTGACAATATGAAAATGGCTAAATTGATCGACATATAAAACGATACATTTATGAATAATAGTCTCTAAATTAATGAATTTTGACAGAATTCTGATTTTATATGCAAAGTTTAAAATCAGTCTGATTTTTCATACCAACTTTAAAATGTTTTTTCGCTGTTGTTTGCTAAATCGTAAACTCTTTTCCATCTGGGACTTACACGGACACGGTGACCAAAGAAAATATTCTTTCTATATTTATATTTTTCTATTATTTTTTAAATTATAAATCCAAACGCTAAAACACCTAAAATCATAATCATGTTTAGTTAATATGTTTGCATTTATCGTGTGGAATAAAATGATTAAATGATTATAAATATGGAATATTGATATGTAAAGTTACTGTATATATTAATGCTTTATATAATAAAAGAAAACAAAGCCTAAAATGAAGATTGAGGTGGGTCCCTACACAAATATTGAAGCCTGTCGTGTTACTATGGTGTAGATGCGTTTAAAAAATAATACTACTATAGTATTGAAATCATTTAATGATAAAAAATTTCACTCTACAATTGACATGACATCAATAGTTTATAGATAAATAAAATTACCTTTGACATTTCAGGATAATAATTGAATAAATTGATAGAGTCATAGTCACAGAGAGATGAAATATGTAAATAAAATGGGCTCTACCATCCATAAACTTTCAGTCAATTCATGAACTGCATATGAAAAAAAAATATTGTATGACAATGTATAGACTTTTGATTTACTATTATAATTTTATTAATTCTCACAATAAAATAGTAATAACTTTTACATTTAAGTCTATATATATAATAAAAAATTTATTTAGTCTAACTATGAATAGTATTTACATTTCATTGGCACTTATAATGTTTAGTTCACCTAGCAAAGCTGAAGCACCACAATACTTTAATTCCCTTAACAATAATTTTAAGAATTATTCGTATGTGATATGACTTGGAAACTATTGATAGAAAATAGAAATATTGAAAAATTGAAAACGACCTTATTTCTATAAGAGCACTCCCAATGGAGGTGGCGAATTCTCGGCGATAAATCGCCGATTATCGCCGAATTATCGCCGGCCATTGTGGCGAAGTCGGCGATAATTCGGCGATAATGTTACCGTTGCTTCGCCGAGTGGCGATTTATCGCCGGATTATCGCCGAGCGATCGCCGGCCACTGTGGGCGACGCTCGGCGATAATCGGCGATTTTTAAAATTTTTTTTTTTTTTTTTGGCCGAACGGCTATTTTATCCCACCCCTATAAATATTTCATCCTCTTCCTCCATTCATCACCCACAAACTTCATTCACACAAATTTTCAATCTTTTTTCTCTCCATCTTTATTAAATGAGTTCTGATTCATCGTCTCGTGCTCAGTCCGACGAGGAAATATCACATTCTTCTTCCGAAGAAGAGGTACCTCCCGCTCCCACCGGATGGGATGTAGCGGGTTTCGCCAACAACCCAATCAACAACTATATCTCCCGCTGCATACAAAGCGAGATCGCTCGAATGCAGCAGCCACCCCCCCAACGGCCAATCCGCCGGCGGCGCCGATACATCCCTCGCAACCACACTGGTGCGCACGATCGGCTGTTCGCCGATTATTTCGCGGAGGAACCACGTTATCCGGCAGATGTATTTCGTCGCCGGTTCAGAATGCGCCGCTCCCTCTTCCTGCGCATTGTTAATGCGTTGTCCGCGCGTTACCCCGAGTTCCGGCTCCAGCGAGACGCAGCAGGGAAGCCCGGACTATCGCCCCTACAGAAATGCACTGTTGCCATCCGGCAGTTGGCATATGGAGGGTCCGCCGACATGTTCGATGAGTATCTGCAATGCGGCGAGACGACTGGCAACGAGTGCCTGAAGAATTTCTGTCAGGGCGTGCGAGAGATATTTGGGGAGCACTACCTTCGCTCGCCGGACGCAGCTGACTGCCAGTTCCTACTGGATTGGCACTGGAGGACCCACGGCTTTCCGGGGATGCTCGGCAGCATCGACTGTATGCACTGGCAGTGGAAGAACTGCCCAACCGCGTGGCGAGGCCAGTTTACTACCGGCTACAAAGGTACGCATCCCACCATCATTCTTGAAGCCGTTGCCGACCAACGGCTTTGGATTTGGCATGCTTATTTTGGTATAGCCGGGTCGAACAACGACCTAAATGTTCTCAATTCCTCGCCCCTTTTCAACGAGCGGATCAACGGATTAGGCCCCTCCATCGAATTCACGGCCAATGGCAATGTGCATAACATGGGGTACTACCTGGCTGACGGCATCTATCCGCAATGGCCCGTGTTTCTGAAGACGATCAGATGCCCACTCGGAGATAGAAGAAGGTATTTTGCCCGAGCGCAAGAGTCTGCGCGCAAGGATGTGGAGAGGGCATTTGGGGTGCTCCAATCGCGATTTGCACTGGTAAAGGGTCCGACGCGCTTTTTCTACCAGGGGGATATTGCCGATATCATGTATGCGTGCATCATCATGCATAACATGATCATCGAAGATGAACACGAAGGCGTCCTCGACGTCACCAACGACCCAAGTGTTGCATCATCGAGTCACGGTGTCTCAACCGAGTCCGCCCGCCAGGGTGTACCGCACAACGAACATGAACGGTTCCAGGCGTTCATGGACATACACCAGAAGGAGGCCCATCAAGCACTACAACACGATATCATCGAAGAATTGTGGGCAAATAGAAACCGCGCCCACCGCCCTTGAATTTTTTTTTCTTTGAATTTTTTTTTTGATTTTTTATTTCCATTCGTGTACTTTTTTTTTTTTTAATTTTCTTCGTTGTAATGTGTACCCGTGTTTAATACAACGAACTTTATTACTATTTATTTGATTTATCTTTATAAATTAAATAAGCTAGCTTTATTATATATAAAAATAAAACAATTAAATTAGTGATGATGTAAAAATGAAATGTTGAGTTAGGGAGAAATAAGGGAGAAATAAGGGAGAAACCATTGTAGGGGTTGGCTAAAAACTGGGGATAAAATGTGATGCTGATGTGGCGCTGATGTGGCAGGAGTTAGGGAGAAATAAGGGAGAAATAAGGGAACTCCATTGGGAGTGCTCTAAGTGGGGCTGAGTGATTATTTAGTTAGAAAAAGATATGGTGGAGTGGATTTAAAGAAATTCAATTGAAATTGATTCTTCAACTTTACTCAATAAATTGGGCCCATGCTAATTATTCGTACATATGTGAATTTACGGGAATACCCTTATATTATTTCATTTATTAAGCTCTAATATATAGTTCCACATGTGATGGCTATACACGTGATTTTTCATTTTTTCTTCTTCTTTTTACTGTCACGGGAATCCATCTAATTTGATGCAGACATGAGGCAATGATTTTCAGATATTGTGAAGCAAAATGCCATTTTTCCAAACTGAAATCAAGTTTGGAAAAGAGAAGGCTAAATTATTTAACAAAAGGTAAAATTTTAATACGTTTTTATTAGTACTATTTGACGATGAAATGTGACTCGGTTAATAAGAAAATTATATTTCAATCAATACATCGAACTGAATATGTTAATGTGGATTGTAATTAAAAAAAATTCACTATATTTCTAAAACTATTATTCGTTGCAAGAATAATTTAGTAACAATTGCTAAGTTTAAAGTTTGTGGGAATTTTTAGAAAGTTTCGTAATATTAGACGCTAATATTCCTAATAAAAAAGCATATACTCCTCTATCTGTCAACAAAAATGGTCTTATTTTTACATTTTAAATCTTCTACCAAAATTAGTCTAATAAGTTTTTTATAACGACGTGGATCCTATTTTTCACTAACACTTCAACCATTTTCTCTCTTTTGTCTCTCTCAAAAGCCGATTACACATGTGAAATTTTAAAATTTAGGCCCAAGCACATTGAAACTTCTACTTAATCATGTTGGAGTCAACTTTACATGAACAAAAGTATCGTTATGCGCAAGAATAAATCTCCGTGCATATGGAATCAACGATGAAACACATGCCCCCGTCACATTTGGCCAGAACAATAGTCCTTCACGAAGTGTTCGAATAAACTTCTCATTACCAATGCACGTATATGCAATGGCGGAACTACATGTTAATGGGGAGGGGCTTTAAAAAATTCTAAATTACTTAGAAAATTTATTTTTAAATAAAATTTAAAAGTTTAGCCCTTGCTCATATTTATTTCTGCGTACGTCACTGCGTATGTAGACGGACGAGGTCGAGAGCAGTTGTTATTATGCTCTTAATTTTCTACTATTTGCAGCCCTTCCACTAATTATATCAGCAATTTTAACATTCAAACTAATAATACTCTAACCTTCCGTCAGTTGACTCACTCCCCACGTTTTGTGGCCTAAGTTCACACACATACAAGCTAAAAAGCCATTCACATATTCAAATTTCAACATTAAATAGGAGTATTATATTATCACCATAACCCCAAAACACGTACTAACACTTAATAAATTGAACAAGACGATAATCGTGCTCATTACTTTACATAATCCTCCACGCAATCACCCCAATTTACTACTCCAACAAGGGTCAATAATGTAACGACCCCTACCCCAACCCCACCCATATATATAACTCATTTCCCCCCAATCAAACTCCACACACAACTAATCTCAATAATTCACTCTCTTCCCTCAAAAAAAAAAAAAAAAAAATCAAAACCCACTGTGTGCTCTGGTCTGAAAAAAAAGCTCATCACTTTCCGACAGAACATGTCAGCCGAAGAAACATTCTTAAACCTCTTCGACACGTACTGGTTCGGACAGAAACCCTTCGCTCCCACAAAAAAGGCGGCGGCGCCGTTATCGCAAGACGAAAAAGACGGCGCTCCGAAGAAGCTGAGCAAGATCACAACGCTGATGAGAAAATCCCACAGCGACCAAAACCTCTCCTCCTCATCATCATCGGAGCCGAGCTCCCCGTCTCCGAAATCCGTCCTCGGGCCCCACCTCCAGACGATCCTCTCCGGCAAAGAAGCCGGGAGCTTCGACGAGGAAGAAGCATTGAAGAAGATCAACAAGGCGAATGCGGATAAGGCTATTCATCGGAGGAGGAGGAAGAGAGGCGGCGCGAGCAGGAGCTTGACGGAGCTGGAGGTGGAGGAGGTGAAAGGGTTTATGGATCTAGGGTTTGTGTTTTCGGAGGAGGATCGGGTTTCCAATTCGAGATTGGCGTCGATCATTCCGGGGCTGGTGATGCGGGAGGGGAAGGGGAAGAGTGAGGCGTCGCGGCCGTATCTGTCGGAGGCGTGGGAGAGGATGGAGGAGGAGGAGAGGAGGAGGAAGAATTCGATGATGGAGTGGAGGATTCCGGCTTTCGGGAATGAGATGGAGCTCAAGGATCATCTTAGGTTTTGGGCTCATTCTGTTGCTTCTGCGGTTAGATGACGGTTTGTCATTGTGTGTGTTTTTGATTGATCACTTTGGATTTCTTGAGAATTTTTACAATAGTGATTTTTGTTGAGAAGATAGTGTGATGAGATAAATGCTTGGTGGGGATTGATACAAAGTTTGTGTATGTAGATTGGATTATTGGAATAAGAGTGGTCATAGAAAATATTTGATCGTTTATTTCCTTCCAATTGAATTGTGTTTTTCCCACTTTTTCATTGTTTTTCACTACACAACATTGGTAGATTGATTATCAAGTTCTACAATTTTGAAGCTCCAAAATATGCACATTGTATGTTAGTATTTGAAAATTAGAAAACTCGATTGATTCCGTTCTAGTCTTTTGAGCTGTTGTTGATTCCACTGTGCGTCAGCTGGGAGTAGCAATTTTTGGGATTTGGAAGGGTTATACTCCCTCCGTCCAAGTTTGTCCCATTTTTTCTATTTTCGTTCGTCCCATAAAATTTGTCTCATTTCACTTTTTACCATTTTTTATAGTGAACTGCATATTCCGCCAACTCATTCCTACTCACATTTTATTATAAAACTAATATACTATAAAAATAGGACCTACATTCCACTAACATTTTCAACTCACTTTTCATTACATTTCTTAAAATCCATGCCGATCAAAGTGGAACAATATTTGGAGGAAAAAGGGAGTAGTTCACTTATGTTCTTCTGTTCACATTTTTCGTTTTCGTATGAGTGATGTTTCATGAATCCAATATCGTCGGTAGACTCGGTACCACATGTGTAATTAATAATAGGAAAATGAAATAATGAAATTGTGAAAATGGAGTGTCTTAATTAAGTGGAAATGTACTGTTATTTAATGAGTGGAAGTGACATGGAATCCAAGGCATGAAACAAACAATATGGAGTAATAGAAATCGAGGGGAATGAATAAATGTGAAAAAAGAAAGCGGCGGCAAAAATGAATTTTATTTGTGTCAGTGCTTTAGGAATATTTAATTGAAACAAAGGGGAAATATGTGGAAAAATGATTCACTTTACTAACGTTCGAAATTCAAATGAATGAATAGAATATAAGTATGCCAATTCACATGGCATCTGGTTGCTAGAGAAAAAAAAAGAGACCACCTTTTTAATGTGATGGATAGATACATAAAGTGGTAAGTGAGATTTCAAATTGGTTGATATTCCAATACAACTCACCCACCTACCATGGGGAGAGAGAAACTATATGAGTTGGTTCACAAGTAAATGAATATCTTGTTGTTTGTATTTATAGATTATTATCCCAAAATTGTAAGCACTAGCACCAAACCATTAATTATATTGTGTAATTCACAATTAGAAATTATAAAATTATGGGAGTAATTTTATAAGTACTTGGATAGATTCGACCATTCAAACACAATTGAAAATTTGACTTTGAGATATGAAAAATCTATATAAAAACAGTGGTAAGCCAACAACATGGATGTGATGATGTGCAGAGATGGGAAGAAGAGATTATATTTTATACGTAGTATTTTATTAGCTTCCCAAACTAAAATAACGAAGTCATTTAGTCGTCCACGTCGTCACATGAATACATATATGTGCCGCTATTCATTCACGTTACATAATTGGACACATATACGCCAACTCTATAACAGATTTTAACCAAATTTCGAGATTTTGCATGAAATAGCCCTTGATTGTTCAACCATCCCTTACCACGATGACCGCTGCACTGCCTCTACCTTTTGGCGGCAACTTTTTCAGCGTATTTGACCTACTATTTTTTTTTTCAACTTGTTCTTTGTGTTAAAACTGATGTCATCGTCAGTAAACATAATAAATTGTGACAAATAGTCATAATAATGCCATTTGTGGATGTGTTGGGCAGAAACTTGAATAATGCCCCAACTTTCGCAAGTAGTTGACATAATGTAAATTATTGATATATTTTAGAGCAAATTGGCTCAGGACAACTTTAGTTATGCCGTGCTAATTATTTTCTTAATTACTATCCACTTGTTAATGCTAGTAATTAACATCCACTTGTTAAAAGATGCTTGAATAAATATTCGTCATTATTGAACTCATTTTAGGTCATTTATTGTGGCCACGAGGGCTGCATTAAGATTCTTCTGGATAATTAATGTTTTTAATTCCTTAATTGGACAAACCAGTGATGTGTAATTTTCTCCAACTCTTAAATCTACACCTTTCAATTTTGTATCAGATTTAGCTTTACTTATAAAATTCATCAATATAAGTTCATTTTCGAATTTTTGTGGTGGAGACTCGAGAGTGCCAAAATCATTATCTGGTTCTGGTCAATTTGATTGGATATTTGTACACAAAGTTTGTATATAAAGTGATTGTCCGATAATGGGCAAAGAATACCCATTTTTATCCAATAGAAATCTTTCAAAAATGATCAATTATCTCGTAGTAATTCTTATTAATACATAATTTCAACACCGGATCGAATTAATATATAGACTTTAGAGCACTCCCAATGGAGTTCCCTAAAAACTCCCTTATTTCTCCCTAACTCCTGCCACATCAGCGCCACATCAGCACCAAAATTTATCCCCAGTTTTTAGCCAAGTGCTACATTGGTTTCTCCCTTATTTCTCCCTTATTTCTCCCTAACTCAACATTTCATTTTTACATCATTATTTTTTATATTATTTAATTTTCCCTACAAATGTATTTAATAAATAGACTAATAATGAACAATTCATCGTTGTATTAATCATTGGAAAATATAATACAACGAGAAAAAAAAAACTACAAATAAAAAACGCAAATAAACAAAGATTTAAAAAAAAAAAATCTAAGACGGAGGGGCCGGAGGGGCGTCGGGATCGAGCCCCAGCGTACTCTGCAGGTGTTGGATGCATTTCCAGAGGGCCGCCTTTTCTTCAGGGGTCCCGCCGCCGGTGAAGTACAGCGTGTACATCTGGGTCAGATTGGCGACATTGCTCGAATAAGTGGCTTTTTCTAAGTCGATGACGGATTCCGACGCGACTTCCGACGTTGCGCCCTTCCCCTTCCGCCTCCCCTTCGCCTTCTTCACTCCCTCCGGGCGCTCGTGCGGACCATCCCCACTCAAGTCGATGTGGGCCGCGCTCCCCTCGCTCTCCGAAACGCTAAGTCGCGAGCGCACCGATTTCCCGTGCAGCGCGTCGTGCATTCCCGTCCGGAATTTGGGGAGATCCTTCAGCTTATCGTAGATGTTCCAATACTTGAAGCCCTTCGTCGACAAGTACTGGCTACTATACATCCGGATGGCCTCATCTCGGACCATGTGCTCGTTCTGGCCACTCGTCATGTGAGTCATCAAGTTAGAATAAATACCGTTGAAGTGCCCGCAGTCCCTCATGAGGCGCTCCCAATGCCGACGGATCGCCTCGCTGCCATGGTCCTTCATTGAGGCAGTCTTGTGGCTCCTGTACTTCGCGGCAATCCGCTCCCAGAATATGATCTCAGTCTGGTAGTTGCTGCGCTCCGCGTCCTGTGACGTGTCCGCCCAGCAGTCGGCTATCAGCTCGGACTCTTGCAGAGTGTAAGTAGTCCTTACCCGCTTCGGCCTCTCATCGGAACCCGTATCAGTCGCAGCCGACGACGCCGGCGCCTTCCCCCTCCCGCTCCTAGAAGGCGGCTCGGTGGGCGTTTCTTCCACCTCGAAGTCCTCCGCGCTCAGTGTCGCGGCCTGAGATTCTTGGTCGCCTGGGGTTGATCCGGGGGTGTCGAACTGGGGCCGATACACATCGTCGGCTGGAAAGGGCATTCTGCCGGCAGAGTTGAAGTACGGAGAAAGTCTCCGCGCCGGAGGAGTCTGCAAAGGAGACGGACCCCCGTATGGAAGTTGGCCGGGAGGAGAACCCATCGCCAACAACGACTGCATCCACTGCTCGTTTGCTTCATCCGTGTTGGGAATTTGTGAACTCGACTCTTTCCCCTTACCCTTATCCTTACCCGATCGGGAACTTTTCTTCCAAAAGCTCATAATTTTGATGAAAATTGAAGATTGGGAGAAGAGATTGAAAATGGAGAGAATGAAGATTGTGGGTGATGAATGGAGGAAGTGGAGGAAATATTTATAGGGGTGGAATGTAAAATAGCCGTTGGGTTCAAAAAAAAAAAAAAAAAATTTTAATTATCGCCGATTATCGCCGAGCGTCGCCACAGTGGCCGGCGATCGCTCGGCGATAATCCGGCGTTAGAACGCCACTCGGCGAAGCAACGGCAACATTATCGCCGAATTATCGCCGACTTCGCCACAATGGCCGGCGATAATTCGGCGATAACCGGCGATTTATCGCCGAGAATTCGCCACCTCCATTGGGAATGCTCTTAGGATGTCAAAATTGATTGATGGCTCTATGATTTGAATTGTCTTACCATATCTTCAATTTTGTTGTCAGACGTTCGCTTCTAAAGTAACCGCGTCTTGAATTTTGTCATCGAATATATGTTCTGTTCATATAGTAGTTTCGCTTCTAAGTAATCGCGTCTTAAATTTTGTCATCGAATATCTGTTCATATGGTAGTTTCGCTTCTAAAGTAATCGCGTCTTGAATTTTGTCATCGAATGTCTGTTCGCATGGTAGTTGAGTTGCAAGTTTACATGACACAAAAGCTTATTTAAAATTAATTGATTTTATAAGTATGTGTAATTCCTAATACAACATTGATACATAATTAAAATTGATACTAAAATTTTAATGTTTGGGAAAAAATAAAAAAGAGTCAGATTAAAATTGAAAAGTGATATTAACCCTAATAAAATTTCCATAGTTTTGTTAGTCAATTCATCATTTAAGAATTATATTAAATCAATAGTTACATATCTAAATATCTAAGAATCTCTTATTAGAAATATTAACTAGATATGTCTGTTATTATTTATTCCCACCACCAAGAATAATCCCTAAACAGGCCACGGTGGCTCGATATGGTATGAAAAACCGACGTGACACGTGAATAGTTAAGATATGGTACGATTGTCTGGAAATATACTAACAATATGTTGTAATGCTAAAAGTCTCAATTATGTATAACAAGGTTATATATACAGTTCTGCATACGATGCAGCGAATGAATGATCAATCGCATTTACATATATGCATATGTACGTATATACGAGGGTGGTCGAGCTAGAACTAACAACGCTTACCACTACTCCTTGTTAGAGACGGCTTCTGGAAGTTTGTATGTAGGACGTTTGTCCGCGCCTCTCCTGGAATACTCTCTCCATCTACGGGCAGCTGCAGCAGCTCGTGCTGCCCTCTCTTTCACTTCTTCCTCTGCAACACAAAATAAAGAAGATTTTCAGCATAGTTCCATTGAGATCTTACTCAAGGGAAAATGAACTTTATACCTTTATTAGCTTTACTTTCGTAGTCTTTCGTGTTGCCCCAAAGGTTGTCCCAATAAGTCGGAGTTTGGCCAGAATCTTTCTGCTTCATCATCCTCACTTTAGCCTGTGCCTGTAAGAAACGAGGCGTTTTCAAGCACTGTAACCATAACAAGTCGAAAACCAAATCTCTCTATTGAACTCATTCACTCGATGTCCAATTTGTCCGAGAAAATCAGACCATATTGAATAAGGGTCCTTACCAATACTTTAGCTTGTCTCTTTTCCCATCTACCGCTCGCCTGCACAAGCAAGAGTATTAACACGCGCATAGCCTCAAAGCGTGTCATCGGATGATACAATATACTATGTTAATAGTTTGGCAATCTTACCATCCGAAAGACATCTGAAGATCCTGAGCCCATGCCCGAGAGCATCAGAGCGACCTGATAAGCATTATTACGCTTGTAAATAAGCTACAGCAAAAAACTGTATATGCTTTATCACGACAGAATATCAAGATGATGAAATTAGAAAAGATTCTGCATAAAACGGAACATAAATACCACGATGCGTTCTTACATTCACTCTTTCTACTCTGCGCATTTCATCTTCCAGCAGCGATAACTGAGCAGCAGAAGTCCAATGAATACAATCAACGGGGCTGAAATGAATAC
The DNA here is from genome assembly GCF_029641045.1 of Salvia hispanica. Taxonomy (NCBI): domain Eukaryota; kingdom Viridiplantae; phylum Streptophyta; class Magnoliopsida; order Lamiales; family Lamiaceae; genus Salvia; species Salvia hispanica. Next base: position 47,380,818 of record NC_142696.1, read on the forward strand.
GTACAGGACTACAGGTCATAACAAATTCCAGTAATTGGTATCCGAAAAAGAGAAATACAAAGAAACTTACCAGCTCTCAACTGCTTGCTGAACTTTGTCAAGCATCCCGGCTTGGTTATAAGCTCTGGCTCTTCCAAAGTCTTCCTCAATGGCAAAAACTTCCGAGCAAACGTTGGCACAGTTCTTGCAGCCTATGCGAAGAAACGGAAGAAATCAGACACTGCCAACTTAAAGGTATACAATGCAGATTTTGCTCGTTCCATTTTGCATTTAAACGACATACTTGTCGTAGAGAACTATCCACAATTTGAACTCGAAAGACATTTCTAAAATGAAATGTCAAAGTAGAACAGAAGTGATGGCAAGCTTACCTATGCAACTAAACTCGTCCACAAAGACATGGTCCTTCGTGCTGGAATCATCGAAAAACGGATTGATTGCAGTGAGAGCGTATCCATGGATTTCATCATACACCATTCTCTGGACAGGATCACTCAGAATCTAAAACAGAGGAGAAAGAATAGAAGATCAGTTTCCAACAGAAGTTACAAACTCACCCAAGAAATCCATAAAATGGAACTTACCTCGTACACCTCGTTTATGAACATGCAGAAATTCGTTGTCTCCGGGTCATCACCACTCAAATCTGGATGGCAAGATTTCATGCAATTATAATAGGCTTTCTTTATTTGCTCCGGGGTCGCATCTGGAAGCTATGGTACATTCAAGAATCAAAAAGAGAAATGAAAAATCAATCATCATCTTAATCACAATGTCAGTATGAGTGTGTAACAAACACTTCACCCTTATCATTCACCATTGAAATACCAATCAAATTGCTTCACAATTTCTTGAAAATAGACTAAACATATCAATCCTTACCATCATTACCAAAAAAGCCAAATCGCAACCACTAATCCTTTAATCAACACCTAGAAAGCTTTATACTTCTGAATTTCCTTTTTTTCGTTCTTATGGTATAATAGAAAACATAAAACACGGAAACTGGGAAGGCCCAATACATCAAGATTAACACACTAAGGGCGGTGCGGTTGCCATGATTACTCATGATTAAAGGCCATGACTAATCTTATCTTTTGTTTGGTTGCATTTCTCTCAAAAGCTTGGCCCCTGACAATGTATCTGGGCCGCCTCCATAATGCCAAGATTAGATTATATCTCATGATAAACCATCTAACCTTCACCCCTGTGACTAATTTAGTCATAGACAAATCTTATTGTGACTTATCCCATATTTTATCACACTCTTATCTTGCCTAATAAACCGAACACCACCTAAATGAAATTGAACCAAGTTTAAAGACAAGATTTTACCAAAAACAAAATAGTATTCATCTGCAGCATAATAGAAGACATAAAACACAGAAATTGGGAAAGCCTAATACATCAAGAGTAACAAACTAAATGTATTTGACACAGTTTAAAGACAAGATTTTTATCATTACAAGACCTTAAACAGCATAATAATCATCTGCAGCATACTAGAAGACATAAACCACAGAAATTGGGAAAACCTAATACATCAAGATTAACAAATTAAATGAATATCAGACAAGACAAGTTAAAAGACAAGATTTTTATAATTACCAGACCCAAAACAGCATAACAGAGGACATAAAACACAACAATTGGGAAAGCCTAATACATCAAGACTAACAAACAAAATGAATTTGAGGCAAGACAAGTTCAAAGACAAGATCTTTATAATTACCAGACCCAAAACAGCATAACAGAGGACATAAAACACAACAATTGGGAAAGCCTAATACATCAAGACTAACAAACAAAATGAATTTGAGGCAAGACAAGTTCAAAGACAAGATCTTTATAATTACCAGACCCAAAACAGCATAATAGAGGACATAAAACACGACAATTGGGAAAGCCTAATACATCAAGACTAACAAAAAAAAAAGAATTTGAGGCAAGACAAGTTTAAAGACAAGATTTTTATCATTACCAGACCCAAAACAGCATAATAATCATCTGCAACATCCTCAGAAGAAGCAGATTCCTGAGATGCAACCCTGATTCTCCCAACCCCTTTCCTCTTCCCTCCATAGCTGCTCCACCCCACATTATTTTTTCCTGCTGCAGCGCATCTGCTTCTTGGACACAAACTTGTCAATGGATTCTGAAATTTGAGTGCATCTGTGCAAACTGGCGGCAGTAACTGAGCCATTGCAGAGAAAAGAATCACAAAATCCTAGAATCGATTCAGCTAGGTGCAAGAAAAAGAGGGTCTGGAATAAATTGATCAAAATCTGAGATATTTTGGCGGTATGTGAATTGTAATGGACGAAATAAATAGTTGTATTTTGGAGTGGGAGGAAATGCTGAGATGGCAAAAGGAATGCCATAGATTCTGGAGTGAGGGGGAATCCAGACAAGAAAGCACGTGTCAGGACGTGGGAATTTTGGCCCTCCACGCTTTATGGATTGTTGCTGCACGATTCTTCTTCTTCAAGACTACGTTTTTTGACAAAGGCTGCAGCTTATTTTGGATTAAGCTTCTTTGTGGGGTTTATTGCATAATTGATCACTGCTTAGAACTTTTACAAATGGATATTTTAAAAAATTTGGAAAAGTGGCGTGAGTTATAATAACTAAAGGAATAGCCAAAAAGGAAAACAAGATGGTCCAAAAAGATAAATAGATTGTGATTGCCTGCTTGGTCTTGATTAATGGTCCGAAAAAGAAAATTCTTAAATCAAAATAGGTGCTTTTATACTGGCTAAATCAAGGGTATGCTTTTCTTTTCATGTCTAAAGAATTTTGATTGATTAAAGTTTAAGATTATGCTTGGACATGAGTATTCGAGAGAAAGATTAGAGTTGTAATTTGGTTATTTTTTAGTATTACACAGTTTTGCATTGCCACTTGTTGTTGTATTAATGTTAATGCACTTGCCAATGCTTCATGCAAATAAAATATTGATCATTTATATAAAACTAAAAAAGTTTTTACGTACAGGATGATCGATTGCTAACTAGCGAGACCAAGTCTTAGCTATTAGATTAGAAGATTTAGTGGTACAGGATGATCGATTGCTAACTAGCGAGACCAGGTCTTAGCTATTAGATTAGAAGATTTAGTGATTGAAATAATGTTATATGAATTATATTTTAAATTAAAATAATTATTAAATAAACTATTAATGTCAATTCCCTCTCATTAAAATCATCTCAAAACTTTAAATTTATGTAACTCCCTCGATTTAAATTATTTTTTCGCAAAAAATATATGAAATTAAAGGTAATTTTATAAGGATTCCAACGATACCTCAATTGCATATGTTCCGACGATGTTCGTGTAATGAAATTTGATAAATTATATTTTAATTTTCGTACATGTTGATAAACAGATTTTATCAACAGATGCAAAAAAAAATCTCAATATAATGTATGCAAAATCTCAATATAGTGTAGGTAAAATAACAATAAAACTTTGTTGATATTTTCTTGTACTTGTGTTTATATTCTTATGTCATATTGTTGATATTTGTAATACACTATGTTGATATAAAAAAACATCCACGAAAATTATCACATGATAACATAATGACGATATTTCCTTTTTGTTGATATTTTGTTTACTATTTATTGAAATTTATGAGCTTTAATCTCATCTACTCATTTTAAGAATATAGATTTAGTCCTAGTTTCGAATTATAATATTATAAACATTAGAAAAAAAACCCAGTATTTACAATCAATAAAACAACTTTTGATAAAAAAAAAATTGTTGACATAATAAAACAATACTTTTTGGTTTTAAACCTCCAACCAATCATGTCAAAAATATAATACTCTTTCCCTCTCATAAAGTTTTCACTTATTTTCAATTTTATTTGTATCATAAAGTCTGTTAGATTTCACTTTTACGAATTTGTTAAGTTAGATTTCAGTTTTACCAGTTTATTAATTTTTTAAAGAGGAATATTAATGATTTCATTTCGTTATTAAACTACCAACTAAATTGGGCCTACTATCTTTTATGTACTCCTAGTAGAGTAAATGGAACGAAAATCAAATATTGTTCGTCAACTTAAATTAAATTTAAGTCAGTTTCAATATGACTAGTTTTAAATATTGTTACACCTAATACAATTGAGAATTTGAGACCAAAAAGAACAAAGGAAAAAAGTTATAATTGGTTGACTATATCTACAGTTGGTTGATCACTTGATCTCATCTTCTCCTCTGCCCTCTTCTCTTTTTCACATATACTGATACGCATCCTCTCTTTTTCACTTTGAATGAAGAAAACAACATCAGAAAAATGGATAATTTGATCAGCACACTCATACTTTCTTGCTCTGTCACAGCCACTTTATTCTATGGCTGGAGAATCTTGAATTGGCTATGGTTCACTCCAAGAAGCATCGAAAAGCGCCTCCGGCAGCAGGGATTCCGTGGGAATCCGTACCGATTCTTCTACGGAGATTTGAGAGAATCGAGCATGACGAGGAGGGAAGCCAGGTCTAAAGCCATGGTTTTCTCCCATGATATTGTTCCTAGAGTCATCCCTAGCTTCCACAAAGCTATCACAAACCATGGTATACATATATTTATTTATAAATATATGGATCTTAAATTCTTAATTCATCTTGCAATATTCCTTAACTGGGAATCTTGAAAATGATTAAATTAAATTAATTAAACTGCAGGTGAGAATTGCTTTGTCTGGTTTGGGCCAAAGCCTGCGTTACTGGTCATGGTTCCGGAGATTATAAGAGAGATTATGTCGAAAAATTATGTTTTTCAAAAGCCTAGAAGCCCTTTAACTACACTTCTTGCTGGGGGACTTTTATCACTCGAGCGGGATGAGTGGGCCAAGCATAGACGACTCATCAATCCCGCCTTCCATGCGGAGAAACTCAAGGTACTGTTGAGATATTTACGTGTGAGTTGTTTCGCGTAAAAAATGTGAAGTGATAACTGATTAACTTAAATATTCAGTTGTTTTGATTTGGAACTTCACCGGATTTTGTTGGTCAGTACGCTTCAATGAATGAATTGTACTATTCATTGTCCTATGTCGAAAATGTTGAGTTGTTAGAGATTTAACTTATTATTAATTGATTGTGTGATAGAACCTCACTAAAGTTTGATTGGCCTCTTATTCATGTATTAGGCGCGTTTTAGTAATGAAATTATATTTAGCCCCTATAAAAATAACATAGTATTTTCTCTGTCCCAACTAAATTATATGTATGATGAGAAGAATTAAATTAAATTAAATTGCAACTTTATTTGTATTTTGATGACTTTTGCAAGTATAGCATATGGTTCCTGCATTTCACTTGAGCTGTGGTGAAATGTTGAGCAAATGGGATGAGATTGTAGGATCAAATGAAGGGTGTTGTGAAGTGGATGTTTGGCCTTACCTCCAAACCATGACGAGCGACGTGATTTCAAGGACAGCGTTTGGAAGTAGCTACGAGCAAGCGAGGAAGATGTCTGAACTGCAGAGAGAGCAAGCAAAGCACATTATGGAAGCCCATCGCTCTGTTCACATCCCCGGATACAGGTGCACATGTTCATCGTCTTTACTCCAATCCATATATATATAATTAGGTTAACGTAAAAATTAGTACTTTTTAACATTTGCTTATTTTAATGGCTTTAAATCTCGTGGCCAGGTTTCTGCCCACGAGATTTAACAGGAGGATGAAAGAAACTAAGAGTGAAATAGAATCAATATTGCTTGGTATGATCAAGAAAAGATTAAAGGCAATGGAAGAAGAAACATACAGCAATGACTTGTTGGGACTGCTACTTGAATCCAACTTCAAAGAACATGGAAATGATGGGTTGGGAATGAGCATTGAGGAAGTGATAGAAGAGTGCAAACTATTCTACTTCGCAGGCCATGAGACCACGGCTTCCCTACTCGTCTGGATGATGATCTTGTTGAGCAAGCATGGCGAGTGGCAGGATCGGGCTAGAGACGAGGTTCTGCAAGTGTTTGGGAGGGCCAAACCTAATTTTCAAGAACTAAACCACCTCAAAATTGTAAGTATTAAGTTTCTCGTGTTTTACTTTATAGGGCCGAGTAAGTAAGGTAACATTCATTCAAGCATGCTTGATAGTTACACGTACGGTATCATTCATTGAAGCATACGTGTAAGTGGAGTATTAAGTTTATCATGTTTCATCCTGATAAAATGCATGTAAGTTGTGTTAGATTTTATAGAGGTCGAGTGCGGTGTCATTTATTTAAGCATACTTGATACACGGTCGAGAGATCAACCAAATTGTTGATAGAAGTAGCGACTCTTTAGGTATTTAAGTTGATCTCTTTTTATTTCACATTTTCAAAGTGGGAGAATTCACATGCGAATATCTGAACAATGTCTCCTCACATGTGAACTATTCGTATTTGTTAATATCTCAACATGACCTTGTTACCTCTTACGACACATTCGGCTCGAGCATGAGGTAAGCTCTGATACCATGTTAAAAGTATCCACACCAGCCATATTTGGGAAAATCTCTCTTGATTTTGTATTGAATTATTTGCTATGCACTTAAAATGTTTTATAGAGTCACAACATACAAGGGAATTGTATAATGAAAAAATCAATTACAACTAATATTATTTCATTTGCATGGTTTGCTAATTGACTTGACTCATTCTTTCATGGTCAATTAGGTTAGCATGATCTTGCATGAGGCTCTAAGATTATACCCACCGGTGCCTGTTCTTGCTCGAACTCATCACGAGGAATGTAGGTTCGGAAGGGTTAGCATCCCGGCAGGAGTCCAGCTCATCCTGCCTGCGATTTTATTGCACCATGACCCCAAAATATGGGGTCATGATGCAACGGAAGTTAAACCCGAGAGGTTCAATGAAGGCGTGGAGAAGGCCGTGCGGGGGCAGACAGCCTACTTCCCCTTCGGATGGGGGCCAAGGATATGCATCGGCCAAAAATTTGCTATGTTGGAAACTAAGACAGCGATGGCTATGATTCTGCAGCGGTATTCGTTCCAGCTGTCGTCGTCGTATTCGCATGCTCCTCATCCAGTCATCACACTCCAGCCTCAGTATGGAGCGCACTTGATGCTTACAAAACTATAGAATTTCAAAAATAGGTATATATGTTTCTAATAATTTTCAATATACGTTTCCAATAATTTTGATTTCGTTTAACTATTCAACATAAAAATTATTTATTCCTAAATTTTAATAACTCATCCCTCCGCGATACCATGCAACAATTATCTTATTAAGCGTCCACAATTAATACTCAATAGCGATAACTTTCTTTCTTTTATAAAGACACATGAGCCTGACAATTTAAACTTATACTCCCTCTCATTTTTTTTTTACTCATTTTGGAAAAACAATAATAAATAGTTAAAGTGGATAAAGATTAAAGTAAGAGAGAATAATTTAAAGAAGACTTTTATCTACATTATTTGTTTTTATTTTACTCTCTGTTCCCACTACTATTTTTTCACTCTTATTATTTTCTATTTTACTTATCTTTTTCATGCAAATATCTTTAGGAATACTACTCCTTATTTTTCACTCCACATTAAAGCATGCATTAAAAAATTAAAATATCCAATTGCAATCTATGATCTTGACTGATTCGGCATGGTTCATGCAATAAATTAGTATCTTTGATTAGTTAGTTAAAAAACATAAACAGCTTTTTCTTGTACAATTATATATTATATACTACCAAAGATCTTAAATCTCATTGACAAAGAAATTAGTCAATATATTGTTAGAAAACTTGAAGCGTCAACCAATTCAAACAGTTTGACGAGCTTGATTGGTAAGACGTTTTCCTTCCATCTAATAGGTTGGGAATTCGAGTCACTTAATCATACAGCTCCCGTTGAAAATGACAGATTGAAAATTAAAGAATCCACACGAATTACACAACAAACCAAACCTTCATTCCAACTAATTCTTAAATTATTTAAAAATATGTATCATCATCTATAAATTCTCTATGCTTACACACTGCAAACACTAACTGAAATCAACAAAGTATGTATGTTTGCATCTTGTTAACATCAATTTCTTGCGCTGTTGTAGCTCTAATATATCTATGGAAACTATTAAATTGGGTGTGGTTTACTCCCAAAAAACTCGAAAAACTCCTCCGGCAGCAGGGCTTCAAGGGAAATTCTTACAAGCTTTTCTTTGGAGATTTCAAAGAGATAGGCAGCATTATAAAGGAAGCTGGGTCCAAACCTATGAGTTTTTCCAATGATATTGCACCTAGAGCTAATCCCATCTATCACAATGCTACACAAAACTATGGTATGTGTTAACTTTGGTATAATTATGTTATCTATTTAAACTGTGACTTTTTCAGTTTCGTCGGCTATAATTGCATCAATTTTGGTGTTGTTTTTTCCTCTTTTATTGCTTTTATTGTGTGTGTCATTTATAACAATGTGCACATACTTCTCATGCAATTTTAAATTAAAATTTTTTATTGAGTACTTAACTACAAGTAAAAAAATGATATTACTACTATTGTTTAGATGGTTACAATTGTCAGGTGAGAATAGCTTTGTTTGGTTTGGGCCAAAGCCTGCATTAAGCATCACAGATCCTGAAATGATACGAGAGATTATGTCGAAAATGGATGCTTTTCCGAAGCCTTCTGATGATCCGCTGAAGCTGCTTTCGAAAGGAATAGCATCATTCGAGGCAGAGAAATGGACCAAGCACAGGAAACTGATCAGCCCCGCCTTCCACGTCGACAAATTGAAGGTAAAACGGACAAGAATATGATCTAGATTCGTACTCCTTTCGTCCCAAGATAAGCGAGGCGCACTCTTCTCTGCATTATTCTCTATCTTAGTTTAATTTTTCTCCGCTTTAACTATTTTATACTATTATTTTCCTAAAATGAGTTTGAAAAAGAAGAGCTTTTTTTTTTCTCTTTTGATGTAAACAAACAGCATATGGTTCCATCATTCTACTTGAGCTGTGGTGATATGTTGAGGAAATGGGATGAGATTATGGGAAATGAAGGAAGTTGTGAAGTGGACGTGTGGCCTCATCTTCAGACATTGACGAGCGATGTGATTTCAAGAACTGCGTTTGGGAGTAGTCATGAAGAAGGAAGGAAGATATTTGAACTACAAAGAGAGCAGATGACTCTCATCGTTGAGGCGGCTGGCTCACTGTTTATTCCCGGGTGGAGGTATGTTCATTTGTTACGGACTTGAGTGTTAGGAAACTTATCCGACGTCCAACAGATGTGGAGTTTGTGGACCAAATGATTTTTCCAGACAGACTAGTCTTTTTGAATGAGTTTTCCAATTTGACTGAAAAAAATAAAAAATTGGTGCTTTCATTGAGTGCTTGTGACAATATAACCAAATGATCGCTCTCTGTCTTTTCTCTCCTGATAGGCTAGTCTGTTTTGCATACAGGTTTTTGCCAACGAAATTCAACCGGAGAATGAAAGAAATTGTGAAGGAAATCGAATCAATGATGGTTAAAATCATCGATAAAAAGAGAAAAGCGATGGAAACAGGGGAAGCTAGTTGTACGGATGACTTACTGGGATTACTATTGGAATCAAATTCGAAGGAGATGAAAAAGCATGGTAATGAGTCCGGAATGAGCATCAAGGAAGTGATCGAGGAGTGCAAAATCTTCTACTTTGCGGGCCAAGAGACCAATTCGTCCCTGCTGGTCTGGACAATGATCCTTTTGAGCAAGCACCAGGACTGGCAAATTCGTGCTAGGGACGAGGTCATGCAAGTTTTCGGGAGAGGGAAACCCGGCTACCAAGATCTGAACCACCTCAAAACTGTGAGTAGTCTACATACAAATATGGCATGATATAGAAATATGTTTTTAAAGGTATATATGTTTTAAGTGAAATTAAAAATGCATTCCCTTTGTTTTAAGTGAAATTAATGTTTAGCGAGTTAATTGAAAAGATAATAAAGTTAGGAAGAAAATAAAGAAAGAATAAAGTAGGAGAGAGAAAGCAGTTAGTCCTGTCAACTAATTTTTGCATGTGTAGATGAGCATGATCCTGCACGAGGCTCTGAGGCTATATCCATCGGGGGTAACGTTTACGCGGTCGACCCACACGGAAGCCAGCTTAGGAAAGCTGAGGCTACCGGCAGGAGTGCAGCTAGCACTGCAGGTGCTAGCTGTGCACCACGACACCCGACTATGGGGTGATGACGCGTCCATGTTCAATCCTGAGAGGTTTGGCGAAGGTGTGTCCAAAGCGACGCAAGGGAAGCTTATGTTTTTACCCTTTGGATCGGGGCCGAGGGTGTGTTTAGGGCAGAACTTCGCGATGTTGGAAGCAAAAATGGCGATGGTTATGATTCTGCAGCGTTATTCGTTCCGACTGTCGCCGGCGTATACGCATGCTCCTTATTCGATGTTCACTCTACAACCTCAACATGGCGCACATTTGATTCTTACCAAACTATGACACTACTATATAGGTGTGGTGGGATTTGAAACATATAGTTTTATATTTTCTATGTCTGGTTTATGTAATAATTTGTCCAGTTAATAATATCTCAAAATTACATTATGATAGTTTCATTTATAATCTCTCAAGCTTAAGAAAAAAGTCTAAGTTATATTATGAATATGGTTGGACTCCTAAGTTTATAGTCACAAAAACTGAGTTGATTTATCTTATGTTTCGAACGGAAGGAACATTTTTTAAATATTTTGCAATGCTAATATTGTTTATTGAAATTACTACTCCCTCCGTCCAGCTTTAGGAGTCCCGGTTGAGTCGGACACATGTTTTAAGAAAAAAGTGTTTGAGTGTGTAATAAATAAATATTGTAATGGATGTTGGGACCCACTTTTAATTGAGTATCCAATAAATAAATTTTATAGTGGATGTTGGGACCCACTTTTAACATTTTTTTATTAGTTGTAGTGGATGTTGAGACCCACTTTTAACACTTTTAATACTTTGTAGGTATTTTTTATTAATTTATCTCAACCGGGACTCTTAAAGCGGGACGGAGGGAGTATTAAACTATTTAAACAATTAAAATCTCTATAGACTATTGACTAGTTTAATACTCCATAATAAATGGCACGTACTATCATTAAATGTACAAAGTCAATGTAATTGTCATTTATTGATTGTTAACATATGTAAGTAAATAGTAGCAATAAAAGTGAGAGAGGAAAAATAATTTATATAGGAGTGTGTCATAATTCTAGAATACATCCACATGTAAGTTAAATAGATGGTCTCGAATCTTTAGTGAGAGTCGGCTTGCTTCAATCTAAGTCAACCAAATAAACAAAACGACAATTTGGAAAAATCAAGAATCAAAACACAATTCTTATACATCTTCTTAACTATAGATCATCATCTACAAGACTACACCTTCTCTTCTCATTCTTCTCACTCTTCCACCGCAAAAAATAAATATAATGGGTGTTTTTATTTTTATAATGACAATTTCTTGCTGTGTTGTAGCTCTAATATATGTATGGAAAATATTAAATTGGGTGTGGTTTACTCCCAAAAAACTCGAAAAACTCCTCCGGCAGCAGGGCTTCAAGGGAAATTCTTACAAGCTTTTCTATGGAGATTTCAAAGAGATACGTCGCATCGCGACAGAAGCCGTGTCCAAGCCTATGGATTTTTCCAACGATATTATGCCTAGAGCTCTTCCCATCTACTACCAAACCAGCAAAAAATATGGTAAGTTTGAGAAATCGTGAATTTTGGTCAAATTCTGATATCAACTTTGCAGTTGGAAAAATTAGTGTGGATTTGTTTGAATACTTTTGGTGAAATTATATCTGATATGTGACGTGTGAGAAATTATTTGATATCATCATTATAAGCGTATGTGGTGACAAGTTAAACGATATTGTCTATTCATAAAGTATAGTTGAAAAACATCAACAAGGTGATCGGAATTTTATCTTGAGATAGTTGCGAGCAAATCCTAGCTTTAATGTTTTTCTCACTTATCATGGGACGAAATAGAATTTGAAAATTCATGATATTGTTGATAATTTATGCTAATAGTAGTTACTGTATTTGTTCACAACCAATAGTCCTATAAACAAGATTGTTTTGAGAATCAACAAACGAAATTTTGTAATTTAATTCTATTTCTTTTTTAAAAAAAGTTAACCAAAATTCATTATTTGTTACTTGTAATGAACAGGTGAGAATAGCTTTATTTGGTTTGGACCAAAGCCTGCAGTAAACATCACAGATCCTGAAATGATTCGAGAGATTCTGTCGAAGAATTATGTTTTCCACAAGCCTAATGGTAATCCAATTGCTAGGATGCTAGCAAAAGGAGTAGCTTCATTCGAGGAAGATAAATGGTCCAAGCACAGAAAACTGATCAATCCCGCCTTTCATGTCGACAAATTAAAGGTACTCTTCAATGAACGAGATCATATCTACTCCTCGTAAACTTAAGTACTTAACACAGTACAATGATTGAGACTGTAACTAGTTTTGCCTGTTGAGATTTTACATTGGAATTGTCCTCCTATCATATCCTTTGCGTATCAAGTATGCTTCAATGAATCAGACTGTACCTAGTTTCAGTAGAATATGACGGTTTTTGTCGTTTTTGATACAAACAGCATATGGTTCCATCATTCTACTTGAGTTGTGGTGATATGTTGAGGAAATGGGATGAGATTGTGGGAAATGAAGAAAGTTGTGAAGTGGATGTGTGGCCTTATCTTCAGACAATGACGAGTGATGTGATTTCAAGAACTGCGTTTGGGAGTAGCTACGAGGAGGGGAGAAAGATATTCGAACTACAAAGAGAGCAGGCCAAGCTCATCATGGAGGCAACTCGGACTTTGTACATCCCTGGCTGGAGGTAATTAAATTGTGTATATTTGAACGTGTATCTATTTACTTTTTTTATCGTGAGAATGTGAGAACAGTGCATTGAATTTATAAAGTAACACGAGAAGTAATCTTGGTTCGACATTGTTTGTTCTGTTGCACTTGAACTTTTGGTTGTCGTGTTGTAAATAGTCGATTGTTTGTTTTGTTATACTTGTGTAGGTTCGTGCCGACAAGATTCAATAGGAGAATGAAAGAAATAGTAAGGGAAATCGAATCGTTGGTGCTCGGAATCATCAAGAAGAGAATGAAAGCAACGGAATCCATCACGGACGACTTATTAGGACTACTACTGGAATCCAATTCCAAAGAGATGAAACAGAACGGAAGCGAGTCCGGAATGAACATCGAGGAGGTGATCGAGGAGTGCAAACTCTTCTACTTCGCCGGTCAAGAGACCACTTCGTCTTTGCTGGTTTGGACAATGATCCTTTTAAGCAAGCACGAAGACTGGCAAGACCGTGCTAGGGACGAGGTTTTGCAAGTATTCGGGAAAGGCAAACCCGACTATCAAGAACTAAACCACCTCAAAATTGTGAGTAGTAAACAAATCTGTCGCTGCTATTCTGATTTTGCACACTAACTTTTGCACGTGCAGGTAAACATGATCCTGCACGAGGCTATGAGGTTGTACCCACCGGGGGTGATGCTCGTACGGTGTACTCATAAGGAAGCTAGATTTGGAAAGATAAGTATACCGGCAGGGGTGCAGCTTGTGCTTCCGTTGCTGGCCATGCACCACAATACTCGACTATGGGGCGAAGACGCGGCCATCTTCAAGCCGGAGAGGTTTGGCGAAGGCGTGTCAAAGGCGACGCAAGGGCGGGTTATGTATTTTCCTTTCGGGTGGGGGCCGAGGATTTGTGTTGGGCAGAATTTCGCTATGCTGGAAGCTAAGATGGCAATGGTTATGATTCTGCAGCGGTATTCGTTCAAGTTGTCGCCGTCGTATACGCATGCTCCTCGTACAGTGATCACTCTCCAGCCTCAACATGGGGCACACTTGATTCTTACAAAACTTTAAAATTAGTGTATAAGCAGTTGAATTTGAAAAGATGATTATATATGTTTGCATTATAATGTTGCTTAATGTACCTAATACTTTTATATGTTAAGTGGCGATCAACAAAACACTAATGAAGTTTTATCCTAATATCAATTCTTGATAAAAGTAGAGGTTCAATACGTCTTTATGTTTAATCTCCTTTTTCTTCATATTTTTTTTATATGAGACAACTCACATGTGAAGCTATCAAGAAATATTTGCTTTTGAACCTATGAATCTCAATTTTTATTATCTCAACCACTTCACCTAAGGATCGACCTATTCCACCGTCTGTCCATTAAAGTCAGAAAAACTCCATTAAATTTGGGTTCTGATGCTACCATCAACAACGTATCTGTCCCAACCAGGGTTGCAAATTCGGGTAGACATGGGTACCCGCGACAGAATTTTGTTGTTTTATGCCACACCACAACCCATTGCACGACCAAAGCATAATGCAAGACGTTTAACTCATTCCTAAGATTATGTTCAAGTGAGAAAGAGAAAGTAAAAAGTAGTCAGAGCGGTGTTGGTAAATAAAAAAAAAATCCCATAATAGTAGTGGATTAATTTTGATAGATATACTAAATGACCTAAAAAAATACTTTTTCGAACAAAAGGAGTATAGTATTTTACTAGAATTAAGTAACGACAATATTTTGCAATGCTAATATTTTTTATTGAAATTATTAAACTATTTAAACACCTAAAATCTCTATAGACCTTGACTAGTTTAATAGTAATAGGTGGTATCATTAAATGTACAAAGTCAATAAGTGCCATTTATTGATTGTAAATGTAAAAGTCATATGTTAATAAAGAGCAATAAAAGTGTGAGAGAAAAAAATCGCCATGAAGAAAATGTATCTTCTATTTAAAACAACAAATTGTTATCACATCACATATTCAATAAAATACAGACTTGAACATCTCCTATTCATAGTGTATGTCATAAACTTTCTACAATACATCACATGTAAGTTAAATAGACGGTCTCGAATCTTTAGTGGGAGTCGTCTTGCTTCATGCTCAAGTCAACCAAATAAACAAAAGAAAAATCAAGAATCAAAACAAACGGCAATTTGGAAAAATCAAGAATCAAAACAAAACAATTCTTATATATATATATCTTCTAAACTATATTGATCATCATCTACAAGACTACAACTTCTCTTCCGAATTCAGTCTTCTCAATCTTCCACCGCAAAAAATATAATGGGTGATTTTATTTTTACAATGGCAATTTCTTGCATTGTTGTAGCTCTAATATATGTATGGAAATTATTAAATTGGGCGTGGTTTACTCCCAAAAAACTCGAAAAAATCCTCCGGCAGCAGGGCTTCAAGGGAAATTCTTACAAGCTTTTCTTTGGAGATTTCAAAGAGATAGGAAGCACTATAAAGGAAGCCGAGTCCAAACCTATGGATTTTTCCAACGATATTATGCCTAGAGCTCTTCCTATCTACCACCAAGCCAGCATTAAACATGGTAAGTTTGAGAAATCGTGAATTTTGGTCAAATTCTGATATCAGGCTGGCAGTTGAAAAAGCCAGTGTGGATTTGTTTGGAAATTTTTGGTGAAATTATGTCTAATATTGACGTGTAGAAATTATTTGATATCATCATGGTGACAAGTTAAACGATACTGTCTATTCATAAAGAATAGTTGAAAAAACATCATCACGTGTAGGCGACTGGAATTTCATCTTGATATAATTAGGAGCAAATCCAAGTTTTATTGTTTTTTACATAGATTTTTAAATTTATGGGACGAAACAAAATATGATCGAAACTCATGATTTTGCTGATAATATACACGAAAATAAGTTAACAACCAATAGTCCTATTTGAATCAAACAGGATTGTTTTGAGAATCAACAAAAGAAATTTTGTAAGTTAATTCTATTTCTTTGCTGAAAAAGTAAACCAAAATTCGTGATTTGAATGACTGTGTATAAGTTACTATAGATATATGATTTGTTACTTGTGATGAACAGGTGAAAATAGCTTTATTTGGATTGGACCAAAGCCTGCAGTAACCATCACAGACACTGAAATGATTCGAGAGATTATGTCGAAGAATTATGTTTTCCACAAGCCTAATGGTAATCCAATTACTACGATGCTAGCAAAAGGAGTAGCTTCATTCGAGGAAGATAAATGGGCCAAGCATAGAAAACTGATCAATCCTGCCTTCCACGTCGAAAAATTAAAGGTACTCTTCAATGAACGAGATCATATCTAGTCCTCGTAAACTTAGCATAGTACAATTATTGTGACTGTAACTAGTTTTGCGTGTTGAGATATTTACATTGAGTTGTCCTCCTATCATATCCTTCGCATATCAGATACGCTTCAATGAATCAGACTGTACCTAGTTTCAGTAGAATATGACGGTTTTTGTCCTTTTTGATACAAACAGCATATGGTTCCATCATTCTACTTGAGCTGTGATGAATTGTTGAGAAAATGGGATAAGATTGTGGGAAATGAAGGAGGTTGTGAAGTAGATGTGTGGCCTTATCTTCAGACAATGACGAGTGATGTGATTTCAAGAACTGCGTTTGGGAGTAGCTACGAGGAGGGAAGAAAGATATTCGAACTACAAGGAGAGCAGGCGAAGCTCATCATAGAGGCAACTCGGACTTTGTACATCCCTGGCTGGAGGTAAGTTGTGTATATTTGAACGTGTATCTATTTACTTTTTTATCGTGAGAATGTGATAACAGTGCACTGAACGTATAAAGTAACACGAGCATTTTCCATGGAAAAAGGTTATATCGAGAACAGGTTTACGTAGAAATGTACGTAGTTGCTATAGTATTGAACAAAAGGTTACGCTTAGAGATTTTGTATCATGTGGTAATCCAACTCCACCGGTGACAACGGAAGTAATCTTGGTTCGACATTGTTTGTTCTGTTGCAGTTGAACTTTTTGTTATCGTGTTGTAAATAGTCCATTGTTTGTTTTGTTATACTTGTGCAGGTTCGTGCCAACGAAATTCAATAGGAGAATGAGAGAAATAGTGAGGGAAACCGAATCGTTGGTGCTCGGAATTATCAACAAGAGAATGAAAGCGACGGAATCCAGCACGGATGACTTATTAGGACTACTACTAGAATCCAATTCCAAGGAGATGAAACAGAATGGAAGCGAGTCCGGAATGAACATCGAGGAGGTGATAGAGGAGTGCAAACTCTTCTACTTCGCCGGTCAAGAGACCACTTCGTCTTTGCTAGTTTGGACAATGATCCTTTTAAGCAAGCACGAAGACTGGCAAGACCGTGCTAGGGACGAGGTTTTGCAAGTCTTCGGGAAAGGGAAACCCGATTATCAAGAATTAAACCACCTCAAAATTGTAAGTAGTTGACACAATAAGGCAAATCTGCCGTTGCTATTCTGATTTTGCACACTAACTTTTGCACGTGCAGGTAAACATGATCCTGCACGAGGCTATGAGGTTGTACCCACCGGGGGTGATGCTCGTTCGGTGTACTCATAAGGAAGCTAGATTTGGAAAGATAAGTATACCTGCAGGGGTGCAGCTTGTGCTTCCGTTGCTGGCCATACACCACAATACTCGACTATGGGGCGAAGACGCGGCCAGCTTCAAGCCGGAGAGGTTTGGCGAAGGCGTGTCGAAGGCGACGCAAGGGCGGGTTATGTATTTTCCTTTCGGGTGGGGGCCGAGGATTTGTGTTGGGCAGAATTTTGCTATGTTGGAAGCTAAGATGGCGATGGTTATGATTCTGCAGCGTTATTCGTTCAAGTTGTCGCCCTCGTATACGCATGCTCCTCGTACAGTGATCACTCTCCAGCCTCAGCATGGAGCACACTTGATTCTTACAAAACTTTAAAACTAGCGTCTATGCAGTTGAATTTGAAAAGATGATTTTATATGTTCCATGTATCATGTATGTTTGCCAAATAATGTTGCTAGTATGTTAGGAGCTAGTATATGAAAAGAAGATGAAAGTAATAATATAAGTTTGATCTCTTTTTACTTCATATTTTCGATGCGAGACAATTCACATGTGAAAATCTTAACATGCACAAGGTGTGTTGATCTCTACTTCTAAAACTATAGATCTTAGTTTCGACAATCGTACTATCGGAGGGTCGATTGATTCCACTGGCCAGTTCATGATAGTCGAAAAACTTGATTAAATTCAGGCTTTGAGGCTGCCATCGATCACATGGTGTGGCAGTTCCACCCCAACTCTTTGGAGTTGTAGTTCAATTTCGTTGAAGGCGGTGCAATGACGACCATCGCACCCGCCTTTGACAACGACCTTCTTCACCGTGTCCGATCCTGAATCGGATAAATTAACAACGAATGAATTGACTTGTGCATCAATATGAATAGTTGCGAGCGCGACTTTAGTTGAAATTGGAAATAACTGAACAGCACTTTTAGTCCAACTTCGTCTTTTCCAATTGTTTTTTTGAAAACTGAAAACTACTCTCAAAGCAAAAACTCAAACCCCTCAAAAAGGATCCATTTTCAAACACCAAAAACTCCGATGTCGAATCCCCCACCGGCCGCCGGGAACGGCGGCGAAGACGGAAGCAAAAGTGATCTGGAGAAGACGGTGGCGAAAACCGCTGGGTTCGTCGTCTTCTCGGGAATCGCGATCAGCATTCTTAAAGCCCTCAACCCCTTCAACGGCAGCACTCCGACGCTCAGTGAGAAGCCTCTCACTAAACCTCCGCCGCCGTGCTGTCGTTCCTCTCAGCAGCCACGGCTTCTTCAGGTAATCAATTTGAATTTTTTTTTTCTTCGTACAATGTATTAAATTCAATTTTAATTTGTTCATCATTTCCGGTTTTAAGAGGATTCATAAAGAATGCAAATTTGATTCAATTTTATCTTGCGCTGGGGGCTGAATCAACAGTAGCAACACCGAATTTACCATTGTTAAAATAAGTTTATTACTACGAATTAAGAGTTGATTTTGAGAAGAAGAAAGGTTGAGTTTGGCAACAAGATCCCCTCTTCTACTTGAAATTACTAAAATAGCCCTCTCTCGTTTTTGAAATTCTTGGGAGCCACACTGATTGAGATAGAGGTGGTTCAAAAAAATTGTGAATTTCATCAGTATTTTGCTTGATTGGACTAAAACATGAAGTTGGGAGCCCAAATTCCTCTACAAAAAGTGTAGTTTGGAAGCTAAATCATGCATATGCAGTTGTTGGTTGGGTAGATGTTTAGCTGTTGCTCATTCTCATCCGTATGTTGATATCATTGTGGTGAGCATGTTGATGCTTCGTGTGAGGTGCTGGGCTAGAGTTGGGCGTGTAAAGTCTACACCGGATGTACGTGTGCTTGTGTCTTCGTTAGAGACTTGATTGTGATTTTATGCAGGCCCCTGTTACTGCATCAGTGAAACCGAATATGACGGAGGCAGTGGAACAAAATGTGGTCGAATCTACAGGGAAAGCTGTGGAGATTGTGAAGGGAGATACACTTTGGGGCTTGTCAAGAAAATATGGGGTATACTTATCATCTATTGACTTACCTGGCTTTGTTTTGGTTGAGTTTTACTCTTTTGTTGGATGGGAAAGTTATGTTTTTTTCTGATGTTGGATATGGATGATTTGTGTAGGTACCTATCCAGGAAATTAAGGAGGCTAATGGGCTTACAAGTGATACCATATATGCTGGGAAGAAGCTTGTTATCCCTTAGTATGATTGCTCCTTTGCAATGGTGACTTTGTTGATCTTGGTTTTTCTTTCTTGAAGTAGGTTATGTTTAGAATGTTTTGGCAATGGTGACATAGTTCATCTTGGTTTGTTGTTCCTTTCATTTTTCAACAACTAGGTTACAATTAGAATGTTACACTATATTAGATGTGTTCTGTATCTTGTATGAAATGACAATGTTTGGGCTAAATGTATGAGAAGTGAATCATTTTGTAGCTCTAACCTCTAACTTGAAATGAGAAGAATTTGATCATTATTCAAGAGCATGGCCTTTGTTGTACCATTATGCACGAGTTGCATATATTTTACTTTTTATTTAAATAATTTTGTCACAAAAATGTGGCAAGGAATCAATTGTCTCTGAAATCTTGAAGATGATTCAACAATTTGATACATATAAGCAAGGCATATTGATATCATCAAAACAGTAGCAACTATGATCGACATCCAAAAACAATGAGAAGATAATTTAGGGTAAAATCCCAAGTACCAATCAATGTGATCTTGCTGGCAGAAGTGCAATGTAACATGAAGATCCTTATCAGAAAAGAAGATAATTTTTAAGTCAAAACTCAAAAGTAGTGAAATGTGGTTGGAAGAAAGGCAAATATGACAAGTTCTATGCCTAATGCTGAGGGTATATTGAAAACGAGATCCAAATTAAGCACCAATGTTGGAGGCCTTGTTGAGGATAACACCTTCGTATTTTACTTGGAACCACTTCATTGAATCCTCCTTTGTAACTCTGTGTTGGATGCCAACACGAGACTTGCACCTACGGCGGCGACCAACCCTGTAACCAGGGCGCTCGAGGACAACGTAGAAGTCCATACCATAAATACCGGTTGAAGGGTCATATCTGCAGAGATGGAACGGTTAGAATGATACAAGCTTTGATCAAAAGTAACAGAGTCAAATCTAGACATTGATTAATCATTGTGAATCATTATGAAGAATAATTTATCAACCATAGAATTTAACTTGTATTTAAGCAACTTACTTGATTCCAAGATCAATATGCTCCTGAATACCAAAGCCAAAGCAACCAGTTTCGCTAAAGTTTCTTCTCAACAGTTCATACTCCTTGACCTTCAGACCACTTTCAAGGAGCTGCATTGCCTTATCACCCCTCACTGTCACGTAGCATGCAATTTTTTCATTACGCCTGATTCCAAAGGAACGCACGGTGTACCTTGCTGTAAAACAAAAGGTCAACAACGAATAAGAAATACATCTTTCATGGTACCATATCTTACAACAGTTTCTTTGAGAGATCAAGCTTGAATGCAAGTTATACTGGATGGACCTCAAAACCAGATATGTAAAGAGAAATCGACAACACAATACAATATGCACTGTTCTTTCCAATTTAGTCCAGCAGACTTCACCAAATGATTTTCTGAGTAGAAGTGAGAATCAAAAAATAAACTGCCAAGAGCACCTACTACAATAATTTCAAAACAATTGATTCAGCAATCATAACAAGACAAGGTCAGTTAGCTCCACTAAATATTAGCCATAAATGGAAAAAAAAACACCTGAAAGTGCATATATCACATTTCCCAGTATCAGTTGACACCATTACATAAAATTAAGCTCCTTATTCATCAAAAGGATTGAAAGTTTTCAAACATTCAATTTGATTAAAAAAAATGTAGCCTTTACATTCTTCAGTCAATGAAGTAGAGCTTCAAAACCAGCTGCATCACAAGCTCACACAACAAACAAGGAGGAAAAAATCAAACTTACAGAACACACAGTTCCACCAAAGAATATATCAACACAGCTCGAACATTACAATTTGATAAAAACGAAACCTTTACACCTAGTCAACTAAATAGAGCTTCAATTCAAGCTGAATCACACGCACGTACCACATGAAAAAAATTCCAGGGAAAAAAAAAACAAATTTACAAAACGAATGGCTCAGCCCAAGAATTGTTACGCAATTTAATAAGTATAATTCTTTTTCCATTCCTAAAAATCTTAAAAACAAAAAAAAAACGAGAGCAAGTGTTAAAACATTACCCTTGGAGAAAACAGGGGTTTGGCCGCTAAGCTGTTCCAAGACCTAATCAACAAAACGGAGACAACTAATTAGAACGATAACGCAATAGTGCAGGTGCACCAAAAACACAGTGGGGGCCGCCGTACCTTAGCGGCTCTGGTGAGACGATCTCCGCTCTCACCGACGGAGATGTTGAGCACGAGTTTCTGGACTTTAATTTCCCTCATTGGGTTCGACAGCTTCTTCTCCGATGCCTGTTAATAACACATTTTCACAATCAATTAGAACAAAGTCGATGCATATATAAACAATAGATACATTATAGATACAAATCGACGGCGATTGGCGGAGCGCTGACCATGGCGGTGAGGTAGGGAGGCTGCTGAGAGGGTTTTAGGGATTATGAAAATGGTGAGTAAAAAAACCCTAATTTAAATATGATGGTTAGTTGGGGGTGTTTCGTAAATGCTGCTAGTATAAAGGGCCTCTTTGCAAATATCATGCCTAGATCTTTATTTTTCTTTCAAATTTATTTTTAACTTAGATTTTAATTATTTAATTTTTAGATTTCCCATTTTGCAATTTTTTGTTGATTGGACTTTTGTATTGCCATCATTTTATTGCTCATTTTAAAATCAATGGGATGACCTATTTACTACTCCCTCCGTCCCGGTTAAGATAACACATTGCTTAGCCAGCACGAGATTTTATGAGTTATTGGTTAAAGTGTTTAATTGGAGAGAGAAGGTTGGTGTAAGTATTAAAGTAGATAGATAAATAAAGATGAATATTTTAATAGGAGTGAGAAAAAGTGGTTGAGTGTATTAATTGGAGAGAAAAAGTTACCAAAAAGGAAATGTGTCATCTTAGTTAGGACAAACTAAAAAGGAAAACGGGTCATCTTAAGTGGGACGGAGGGAGTATTTAATCAACTATTCCTCGTTAGATGTCTTATTTGATAGTACCAATTTAGATATTTTGGTTGAATGTATTGTGAGTGGCGAGTGGAATGATAGTAAAGTTGACTCGAGCATGTTTTGAAAAGTTGTAATTGGTTTCGGCATGTTCATCTGTCCCACTACAAGTGAGGCGTTTCTTTTCGGTCGTTGTTTTATGAAGATGATAATAATTACTAATAAAGTGGAAGAAAGTAAATTAAGAGAGAATAATATAGGAAAGAATAATATATATATATATATATTATTCTCTTACTTACTTTACTTTCTCCCCGTTCTAACTATTTACTCCCTCCGTCTCCCATTAAGAGTCACACTTTTCCATTTCGGTCCGTTCCTAATTAAGAGTCACACTTCATTTTTACCATAAATAGTAAGTAGATCCCACATTTTACTAACTCAATTCACTCACATTTTATTATAAAGCCAATATAAAAAATTGGTCTCACATTTCACTAACTTTTTCAACCAACTTTTCTTTACATTTCTTAAAACCCGTATCCGGTCAAAGAGTGACTCCTAATAAGAGACGGAGGGAGTATTATTTTTACAAAACAACGTCCGAATTGAAACGTCTCACTTATGGGACGAAGTGAGTAATTTGGTTGAATATGTTATATAGGTTGAACTAAATTAGATGTCTCATTTGATTTTGCCACGAATTTAATTAATTTAGTGGAATGGAACGAGAACACATCCGACTATAGGCTTATAGCATATCTTGTAAAGCAAAGCTAATTATTAGACAACATAAAAAGGTTTGATCACAAAAAATTCAAAAGTTAGGTAACATTACAAAACATCAAAGTGGAATGAAATCTAAGAACCATTTATTCCCAACTTCTTCCATCCAAACCACGCCTCACGCCGTAGGAGATGGCGTAGCAAGAGGGGTTGCCGAGTTACCTGCTCCGGACGGTCGATGATGCTTCACTAAGGGAACCAACGACTGCACGACATCCGCCATCAGCGGCCTGTAATCAGCCTCCGGCTGCACACACATCGCAGCAATGGCCGCCACTTGAATCACCTCCTTCCTCGAATGCTGACCCTCCAATGCCGGATCCATGATCTCCCCGACCTTATCTCTATCCGTAAGGTGGGGCAACGCCTATGCACGTAGAGAGACAGCACACTCAAATGGTGACACAAGAATAGCCTTAGCTAGTTTTCGACTTTTGAGACAAACTGTCAAAGTGGTCGGGTCAGGCAATTCGGGCGGGGTGTAAATTTATCGAGCCGTTCTCAAAAATACATATATGGGCCGGGCCAGCCCAAACACTGGGCCAAATTGCGCCCTTGGCCCGGCCCAAGTACTTGTCAAGGCAAAATTTTACATAGCTCAAGTTTTAAGGTTGATGAAACAGAATGACTGGTTTAAGCAAGAGAGTGAGTAGGAAACCAACCCAAGATACGAGAACGCCTTCCCCGGGAGGCCTCTTCATATCCACGGGAACTCTGCCGGTCAGCAGCTCCAAGAGGACAACCCCGTAGCTATAGACATCCGACTTTGTGGTCAGGTGCCCGGTTAAAGCATATCTGCAAGACCGTTGCACGGGAATTAGAAAAGTATCTACATTTAAAACAATCAAGGATAGTGTTGGATGTGCGTACTCAGGTGCAACGTATCCCTGTGTGCCCAAGACGCGCGTGGAAACATGTGCGCCAGCTTTCTCAGGACCGTGCTTTGCCAGTCCGAAATCAGAGACTTTGGCGTGGAAGTTTTTGTCGAGGAGGATGTTGCTGCTTTTGAAGTCTCGATGGATCACCGGGGGGCTGACATGCTCGTGGAGGTACTCCAAACCTTTGGCGGCCTCTAAAGCTATCCGCAGTCGAGTTTCCCAGTTTAGATTCGAAGGCATTGCTTTATTACCTGAGTTTTGCACCAGACAAAGCAGATGCAGTCACAAATTTCTAAAACAGACTCATTTCAATAGATGATTTCGTGCATAAAACAAGAGCATCTTCACCAATAAAATCCAATCAAATTGACAAACCTAAGGCCTGTTTTAACCGCTTCTTGCATTGATCTTAGTGAACAATCGAGCAATAGCTTATGACTAACACCATGACACGAGGCAAACATTCGAATGAATGAACAACAACCAACTTTGCCTATTGCTCGAATCATAATCTACTTACCACTGATGGGATACAAATGTTCCTGCAGTCCTCCATTCGCCATAAACTCATAAACGAGCAGTTTACTATTGCTCTTCGAAC
Source organism: Salvia hispanica (assembly GCF_029641045.1). Taxonomy (NCBI): domain Eukaryota; kingdom Viridiplantae; phylum Streptophyta; class Magnoliopsida; order Lamiales; family Lamiaceae; genus Salvia; species Salvia hispanica. Next base: position 47,405,645 of record NC_142696.1, read on the forward strand.
AGAAGCCAATCAACGAGAGCAGATACGGAGAAGATAGCCGCCCCAACAGTTCCACCTATCATATCATTTCATTAAAAGGGAATGAAAACAAATCGACAGACACTCACAATATATCATCAAAAAAGATATCATCAAAAAAGATCCAACCTCTGCAGTGAATTCATCTTCACCCTGCTGTCCAGCTTGATCCATCAGCTTAACTGCAACCTTCCTCCCATTTTGAAGAACTCCTCGATACACAAGCCCGAACGCACCCCGGCCAATCACATTCGACTTCCCAAATCCACCGGTGGCCGAATGCAGCTGCTTGAAAGTAAACACCTGAAGCCCTCTCTCTGTAGCAACTTGGATGTTGGCAAAGTCGCTAGCTTTCTCCTCATGGTAGCTCTCTTCCAATTTCAATAGTATCACATAATCAGAAACAAACAAACACATACACACATTTAAGAAAATCAAGATAATAGTACTAATCAAAGCAACTTTAGTGTACACCTTACACCAAATAAGCTCAATTTTGGGACCTGGCTGTTTCTCTATTTTGGACTAATTGGGCAAAATTCAAAAAATTTAATTTCCCATCTACCTAAGTCCAAGCCCCACATTTTTTTTCAGCTGTCCAAATAGTAGTAAATTAGCACCGACAGGAGAAGGACCACATTGACAAAACTCAGGCTCCCATTTCTTCAACAAGGGTATTCAAGAAAACTGTCTGAAATAACAAGAAACTGGAGATTTCCATCTCATTCAAAATGCCCACATTGCGAAAACTGCCAAGATTACATTTTTATCATATGCTGAGAAATGATTTTACAGAAGCATACAAAACAAGGCAAAAAGGAAGGTTTTTGAAAAGGGTACTGACTTTGTTGCTGGATCTTGGCACGCTTGGAGAGTTGGTGGCGCAAGTAGCAGTAGTATGTTAAGGTTACAAGAACTGAAGCAACGGAGAGGGATGCAAAGACTAAGACTGCCGCCAATGCGAAGGTCTCCTTCTTCCTGTAGTCTTGGCTCTCACCTCCCATTGCTGTGAGTGAGTGAGAGAGAGAGAGAAAGGGGGGAAATGTGAAGGGTGAAGTGACAAATGGTGAAATGGGACACCCCTCACCAGTGTCTCAGTTGTAGCAAGGACTGTAACTCTCTCTCTCTCTCTCTCTCTCTCATTTATTTCCATTTTTCAGGGTGTGTTTGTCTTCTTGTGTGGCGCGAAGACCAATCGTTGACAGGTTCATCATTATTGTACCGACATCCCTCCATTTCTTTTAATTTCATCCACGTCCCTCGTGTCCAGGTGTTTTTTCCTTTTTTGTTTGCTAATTAAGGTAGGCAAACATGGTTAGTGAACTAATCCCTTCGTCCCACTGGAGGTGCCCCAAGTTTAAGGTTTCAGCGGTTAACCGTAAAATCGTAATTGGCGGTTACGGTTTCGAACCAAAACCGTGAGAATTTATCTAAACTAAAATCGTTGATTTTAGATTTGTGTTTCGGTTCAGGTTCAAAATTTTTTGAACCGAAACCGTCGGTTTCGGGCGATTCCAAACTAGAACTATGAAAAACCACCAGAAAACCGTGAAATCGAGTCAGAATCGCAAAAAATCACCGAAAACCGGCAGTTTGGAACCTAAAAAATCGCCGGAAAACCGTCGGTTCAAAACTGAAACTGAAACCGATGTTTTGGAACCATAACCGCGAAACACCATCGTGGTTCGGTTCCAATTCGGCAATTTCCAAAACCAGGACCGGCAGTTTCCAACCGTAACTGCCGGTTTCGGAACCGTGGGCACCTCTACGTCCCACAATAGGAGTCACATTTGGTGTGATCACGATTTTTTAGAAATATTAAAGAATATTGACTTGTAAAAGTTAGTGAAATATGAGGTCCACTTATTTATATTGGTTTTATAATAGAATGTGAGTAAAGTGAATTAGTATAGAATGTGAGCAGAGCGACTTAGTAAAATGTGGAACCTACTTACCATTTATGGTAAAAGTAAAATGTAACTCTTATATGGGACTGACAAAAATGACAAAATATAACTCTTATTGTGAAGGAAGGGAGTAATAATCGGTCTCTTTTGTGTTGGATCGAAAACAATAAAATCTAGTAAGTATCAAGTTGAAAATCTATTACACAGTCGGTCTGTTTACAATTACACTTGTAGTACTAACATTTTACACTTTTTTACAATAGTTGATGCATCTGTGCTACAAAATGAAATACTCCACTTTTCACTATAAATCTGCATTTGCCACAGCAAAATTGATTGTACAAGTTGCCATTAGATATGAGAATAGTCACCAAAGAGTAATTCACGCATGTCATCCGGGGTAAGAAGAGTCGTTCCGCCCAATAACACCTCAACGTCTGGCCTGCTGCTCCGCGCTATCGCCTCCTGCACTTCCCTCACCTTCCGGTGCAACGACAAAAATAAGCATCGTGTAGAGGAGCTTTATAGCTTTCAATAGAACAAACAAGGTGCGGAGAGAAGAAAGGTATAGAGTTCAAGAAAGCGAACCTCTACTGCGTTTATGCCTCCGATTACAAAAACCAGGATAATGTTATGATCCGAAAGACTAGGTTTAGCCTGCGAGATGCAACAGAAAAAACACGGTAAGATAACTTTAGGAGTGATTGATGCGTTTGAGATATACCGATTAATACCTGTCCGATGCCAAATCTTCCGAATCCACTTTTAAAAAGGCGTCCCACGGTGGATGAATGATACTCCATCCCAGGTATGGGATTGTGGTCTAAGACATTTGTGAGGATTTTATAGAGCAACCCCTTAGTTGAAGAAGGATCGTCGTTGCGTCTGCTTTCCAGAGCAGACATCCCTTCCCTCAGTGCTGAATTTCCTTTCATGCCGGACAATTTGTGAAGAAACTTGAAAAGATTATCCACCCTGTCTCGAAGTTCTAGCTTCAGCTGCATGTCACTGTACGCTTCATCTTTGCTCGTGTCTTTATCAGCGTCGTCATCTCCCCAACTATCCCACTGATCGTCGTCTAGCTCAAAACCATCCGAGTGGCCACTGGGATCTTCATTCTTCTTATTAGATTTTGTTTTGGCTTCAAGATCATCCAACAATCCTTGGAAAAGCTTTAGTCTTGACCCGGTGGGGTTCTCGAGAATGGCATCCACGATGGCTTCTTTCATGAAATGCTCCTCTTGCCATGTAAATGGACCACCAGAGCCTGAGGTTGGGAAATTCTCACCGGCTAATATATACCCAATCACTGTTAGGAGCAGTGCGTCTTCGAGTGAGAATAAGCCCTGTGATTTATTGTGCTTTTGCCCCCGAGATGCCGCTAGAATAGTCTTATTTATGAGGTCGCTGATTTGTGCAGCAAGGCTTTGACTCGTGTCCGCAGCATTCACGTGCAAAATCTTCTCCGCACTATTGAACGCGTCCCAACTTGCAGAGTGCGATTCATCTAAAGCATGCACCGTGGCAGCTGCTAACTGAATAATCCCTTTGTTTTTCACCAACGAGGACTGCCTTTTGGCCAGTGATCGAAGCATAGACTGCAACTCCGACTTAGAAGCTAAACCAGGACGGGTCTTTAAATTAGGCGTTGGACTCTCCTGACGTAGACATTCTTGAAGCCATTTCTTGACCAGCATGGCCCCATCTTTCGTCCTCCTGTCAAGTATCGCTTCTAGATACGGTGCACCACGGAAGTTATCAGTAGAGACAAACGACCCGTGCAGAAGCTTACTCTCATTAAGTTGAAAGCAGCTTTCATCATTCAGATTTTTTCTGAACTTCATGAAGTCAGCACTCGGAGCATCTGATTTGAAAGCATCCCACCCATTCAAAAATGCTTCGATATTTTCCAATAGCTGAAAATTACTTTCTTTGTCTTCTTGAACAATATATTTGTCAAGTGGAATCTGCACAGTAAGACGAGCACGCTCAACTTTGTGGGGGCTAATTTTGAGCTGGCTTTGGGAACCTCTCAACAGGCTTAAGGATGACGCTGGTTGCATACGAGGCAGAGATGCAAACATCCGATCCACAAGTGAGTCTCCATGACAGCACGGAGTAAGAAGATCGAGTGTGCGGTCAATGAGCAGTAGCCCTGCTGATCTTTTACGCCGACCAACATCATAGAGACTAGACATATCGGTCATAAGCTTCCCTACATTTTTTGACAAATCACCCAGCGAAAATATTTCAAGTTTCAGATCCATCTGCAAGTTTTAGATATAACATGATCAACGTGACAAATTTAACATTCAGCATTAACAAAGTTGACAAAGGAACGCTAACATTCAGATAATGCTTACTGGTACAACTTTTCAAGGTCGTAATCGGGGTTCAACTGTACAAACAAAAACAGTAAATCCTAATTGTATAGATTATTTTAAATGTAAAAATAAATAAAGCCTTGAAATACACATACAATCGTCAAATTACTTCTATATAGGAATATAGCAAAGCAAATTCACAGAAAGACAAGAGTGTTCATATTGTAATGAGCTTCATAATAAGATAAACAAGCAAAGGCAAAGAGTAATCGAACCTTTAAAGCCAAATGATAGAGAAATTGAGCAGTAAGATTTGCCCCAGGACTGACATCCTCAGCGTCAGCAAGTTTCCCTGTACTTAATGGAGGTAAACCAGAGCTTATCGAGCTCTCGTGCTCAGAAGATAAGCTAGCTTCAGCAGTAGATCCTTCTGAAGGTAAGACAAAGACTCTGGGTGACAACGGACACAAAATCAGAGGAAAGTGGTGCACCGAGACCACCAATTTTTGTCCAACGTCTTCTGAGCCACTGAAGTAATCTTCCCCTCGATGTTTTGCATTTGAAATGCCATAATCTCTGGAACTGTCATCATCGACGTCAGTTAGTTCCGCCCACCCTTCCTCTTCAGATGCAGAACCTTCCTTAAGCCCACTGTCGTTGACAACAGTGTGAGGTCTTTCATGTTTCTTAACAAGCTCCTCATAATCTTGGTTGAGGAGAATTTCATACTCTCGAAAAGCGTCTGGGCCGAGAGGAGAATCAGGATATGCTGGGTGAGACACCTATGTTATAAGGAAAGGCTGTATGTGAGTAAACAGGTTATTTGAATTATTGGATATGAACATTCACATTCTTGTGTATCAGCAACACTGACGGGGAAAGACAATTGGTGCAACTATCAGAGATTTTCTAGTAACTAGTCACCTGTGTTCATGCCGAGGAAGAAGCTAAAAGAAAACCCTAAAAAGAAATGTATCAGAAATTACACGACAGCATTTGTGCTCATTGCAGAATGGTAAAGAGAAAATACTGACGACAAGATCCTAGCATCTCTCACACTACTCTAATGTGAACAATGTATTTGCACAAGAAAAGAGTCATCAATAAAGAGAGCGTGTAATAGCATAGAGATGGAGTGAAGTCAACATCAACATTCGCCTCATTTTGCTAAATCAGCAGAGCATCAGAAGTTGAGAAACCTTCCCAAGAATGAGGGGTCAGTAAGATGATGTGACTCTGGACAAACTACATAGAGTCAGAAAGAACAACAAAAACGCGATACTTAGAAACATGGCAATTAAAACACTGATTGATGTCCATATTTATAATACAATATACAATCGTAGGACAAACATTCAACAGATAAAATCCTAAGCGACAATTTCTCTCAGCAGCGGAATAAATACATAGAACGGTCATTGAGGTTCTGCAAGGTGCCTGTAAAAGTTTTTGTTATGACTACTTAATAGTTGCTCCCATAAACCCATTTGAATGTTTTTAATTTCACAACATAAATACTGAACCAATCAAATTAAGCCAAATTATATAAAACCAGAAAAGCAAGTAGTCCAAAACATTTTGAAACGAATACCTCTGAGATGGACGTATATACTGCACAGCCATGAACGTTTTCAAGTGCGCTCAAGCAACGTAAAATATAGCGATGTGCATCACTCAGAAGACATGACGTGATGACCAAAATTTTACTGGCAGGATCAGAACCGGTATTCGAATCAACAGCCTATAAATAAGTTCAATGAGAGTGGTACGAAAAATAAAGGGTAATCAGAGAAAAATCCACCAAAACTTCGAAAGAGACAGCAAGAAGTACTCGGGCAAGTGATCCTACAATAATTAAAATCCACGGACATTCGACCCGTACAAGCAATCCCATGATATGACGACAATTAAAGGGGATGCACAATAACAAAAACAGGTCGTGAGAGTGCACCTTATCAACAACGGACATGTTCTCCAAGCTACAAACGGCCCGTGCCCCTAGCTCCAAAAGCAAGGGGAACGCGCCGAGGAACTGGAAGCTCTCAGCAGTTCCGGCATCCAAATACACAATTGCATCTTTAATATTCTCCGATGCCTGAAAAATATCACATTTCATAATAGATCATAGACAAGGCACAAAACCAATAATTTCCCCTTAAAACAATTCTATTGATCAATTTAATTACAGAATTCACAACAATGACAATGTAACATATAATTTAAACTGAAATTGTTAGCAAACTCTAGTGTATAGCAAAAGAGCAATGACGAAGAAAAGCTGTAACTCACTTGTCGGATGGAATCATGGCAGCATTTGATCACATCAACCGTGGCCATCGATCAGCTCCTTTTTGTTCGCTAAATCAATTGAAAGATCCGCGAAATTCATAAAATCAATACAATTAATCATCAAAGAGGTGGGCCAGCAATGAAATCAAATTGGGGCATTTGGAGCTAGGGCTTTGTGCGCAAGTGAAGATTTTACCTTTGATTACAGATTCAAAAACCCACAAAATTGGGAGTGGAGATCATCTGATGAGTGTGGAAGAACCGCTTCAATTTCTACCAGCAGCGCGACTGCAGGTTAGGACCAACGGATCCAGCTTATTCTTCGTCATGTGATTTTATATTTTTTTTTTATCAAGAATTCTTTACAAAATGAAAAATGCAATAAGAGGCAAATTTTGTGAGAGCCCAGAAAAATAAAATGTGATCATCAACATAATTTGTTAATTTTAACATAATTATCCACAAAGTAAATACGGCCAATTTTATCTTATTATTGCATTGACCGAAATTATTAAGCAAAAATATCTAATTTTTTTCCTATGTAAATGTATTAGTATAATTAATTTAAATTGAGTTGGTGAATAACTTTGATTTTCAATATTTATTTTTTATAATGTATGTTAGTACATGATTCATTAAGTGTAGTGATAAAAGGCGAATTTATATATTGTATAAACTCAAAACTCCTCAATACAGCTTCAATAATGTTTTAAAACAATATCAACACAGTGTAAAATTTCAAGATTTTAATGTCAACACAGTGTTAAATATGTGGACTATTATTTGAGCTTGATTTAATTTGTGTCTGGGCCTTTATCCTTGCTGGACTAGGCCCAGAAGCCCAGCTACTTACTCACCACTGCTGGATTGCTGCCACGCGTGTCCCTTCACTTGGATCTTGTTTCTCAGCCGTTGGATCAAGGGTTTGTGTTTTGTGTGTGATAAGTGAGGTGTGTAGGCGCCGCTTCTTTTCATTCTACACTCTACTCTTTCTCTCTCTACTCTCGGTGATACTCTGTCTTCTCTCCTCTTTTCCGATGGATTTCCTAATCAACTCATTGAGATTCTTCATGGTTTTAGTGTGATTAATCGTGTGTGAGTTGTTGAGAAGGTAACTGCTTCGGTTGCTTGGTGTTGTGTGGATTAGGGTTTCTGACTTGAGTTGTGTGCGGTGACCTAATCCGGTGTGAAGGAGCTGTGTGGTGGAGGTATTGACAGTGTGAGGGTAGACTCCAGTCAATTCATCGGTGCTCCCTTGGATTCGGTTCTAGTTGAATAGATCTGGGCTATGTGGAGGCTTCTGAGCCACATTTGTGATCTATTTTGATTTGTTATTTCACTGATTGTGTTAGTCTTTCATCTTTGATCCGAAAGGATCTTGTGTGAAGTTACTAACCTGTTTCTTTGAGTGTGCAGGTTATGAAGTGATTGGTTGAGCCAGCTAGGGTTTCGGTCAAAAAACTTGTAATAGTTAGGGTTCGAATTACTTGTATCTCCATTACATAAATACATTGTATTTTGTATAAATCAGCCGCATGGTTGAGAGTTTGGCTAAGCTCTCTTGTACAAGAACAAAGAGGTCTTGGTAATTAGTGAATCTGGACTGGTCTGATCCCTACACACATTATCAACATAATATTAACACAGCATTAATCATTGACTACTGTTGAAATTCTGTTAACATTTTCCTATTGATGTTTTTCTTTATCTGTTGACATCTATCAATGGTCCAGATCATAGTTTTGAGTTTGTACAATATTTAGAGTTTTCATTTGATCACATTCCGAGTATAAAATATCTATAAACTCGAATTCAAGAGAAGACTTCTTCACACGAGTATAAATATTTACAATCGCAAATTCAAGGGAAGACTTCTAGGCACAAGTATAAAGGGTTTACAAATTAAAAAGAAAGATTTATCAGCATGAGAATAAAAACTATAATTTACTAATGGGTTGTAGCTCTGGTGGCAGCGGAGCTGTGGTCCCTCCACCCGCTGAGAGTTGGTCTCTAATTTAGTTCAAAGATCTAGCCAAGTTAAGTGTTGAAGATCTTCTTACTTATTTTCAAAGGAAAGTTGCAAACATAGTCCTCTAGTTTCTAAAGAATTGTAAAAGTTTTTTTTTTCAAAGTGAAATAACAAACTCAATCTCTAAAGAAGAAGAAGAAACTCATTAATAAGTCTAACTATAGGCTAAAACTCAATCCAGCAGCTAACTGATAGAGTCATATAACTATATAAAATACCATACTTGGCACAAGTATAAAATGTCTACAAATTCAAACATAAAACAAAGATTTATTAACATGAGTACAAACTCAGGCTCAAACGAAACACTCATTGACATGAGTATAAATTATCTATATATTCAAATTCAAGTGAAGACTTTGACACAAATATTATACACGGACTACGAATCCATATTCAAGTTTTGACACAAATTTAAGTGAGAATTTTTTATGTGAGTAAATACATATAAAAATTGAAGACCAGCTAATTAAGATCAACTAAAAGTTCAACAAATTAAAATGGAAGATCAATATATAAGATCTCATTACTCAAACGAGTCATTATCACTTCATTTATAAGATTTTGTTCGAGATTGTCAACGCCAAATTTTACATTCCCTTAAATTTGAGGAAAGATAAATGGTTTCAAACTTATTTCCTTATCTATTCTTATCCTCCTCCACTTTCTATTCAATTTCCACCAAGTTTATTAGATCACACGAATTTGATGGTATAATCTTTCTAATTGTTCACACGCAGAATTTATTAACGTCGTCGTTTTACCATATAATGGTCCACCTATTTTTCTGGCACATATACTACATACCAATAGACAACGAAATATATACTCCATGAAGCAATGTAGTACATTTTCTTGATAAATATAGCTCAGTTTCCACAAATTCATCACACTCACATTCTATTATAAAATTAATACTCCATTGGTCCCACAATAAGAGTCATATTTTGTCATTTCAGTTCGTCCCACAATAAGTGTCCCATTTTACTTTTACTATGAATAGTAAATAACCCCACATAATTACTAACTTACTTCACTCACATTCTATTATAAAACCAATATAAAAAAGTTGACCTTGTAATTCACTAATTTGTTCAACTCACTATTCTTTACATTTCTTAAAATCCGTGCTCATACCAAATCCTCGCTCTGTCTCAATTCACCTACTTTATTCTCTCTTTACTTCTACTTCTTCTCTCTCTCATACTTTACTCTCTCTACGTTAACACTTTAAATATCAATTCCTTAAATCTATGTCCGAAAAAAGTGCTTCGCTTATCTTGGGACGGTGGGAGTATGACTTCTTCTATTGTGGGACGGAGGGTATATTATATAGATGTGGAACCCATCCCCTAAATTTTAACTTTCACTTTTCTTCATATTTCTTAATACTCGCACTGAGTCAAATGTGAACAATATTTCGCGGACGCAGGGAGTACCATATATAGGTAGCCATAGCCATTTTCAAGATACCAACTATTATCAACAACATAGCCAAAACCTAAATAGCCATGGAAGAAAATACCACCAATGCTGCAGCCGTAGTAGCATCAGAGCCATCGTGGCCGGAGCTCCTCGGCTCCAACAACTGGGACGGCCTCCTCGACCCCTTAAACCTCACCCTCCGCCGCTTCCTCCTCCGCTGCGGCGACTTCTGCCAGTGCACCTACGACGCCTTCGACGACGACGACAACTCCCCCTACGCCGGCAGCAGCCGCTACGGCAAGGCCTCCTTCCTCCACAAGGTCAAATTCCCCTTCGCCGCCGCCTACCAAGTCTCCTCCCTCCTCTACGCCACCTCCATCGACACCCTCACCGCCTCCTGGGACTACCAAACCAACTACATGGGCTACGTCGCCACCTCCACCGACGCCGTCACCAGCCTCCTCGGCCGCCGCGAGATCTTCGTCGTCTGGCGCGGCACCAAGACCCCCTACGAGTGGATCGACGTCGCCTACTTCGACCCCGTCCCCGCCTCCCCCCTCCTCCGCTCCTCCCCCGCCTCGCCGCCCAAAATCATGGACGGCTGGCTCAAAATCTACAACTCCTCAAACCCTAACTCCAAATTTCTGAAGCTGAGCGCGCGCGCTCAGCTTCAGAAATTAATTGACCAGCTTCTTGGTCAATACAAAGACGAAAACCCTAGCATCGTCGTGACGGGGCACAGCCTAGGGGCGGCCCTGGCCGTGCTCTCCGCGTTCGATTTGGTTGAAAATGTGGTCAAAGACCATGGCGGGGAAGTCCCCGTCACGGCCGTCGTATTCGGCTGCCCGCGCGTGGGAGAAGGCAGCTTCACCGAGAAGCTGAAGGAGTATCCCAACCTCAAGATTTTGCACACTAAGAACTTACTCGACCCGATTCCGCATTACCCGCCGGAGATCTTGGGCTACAGAGGCGCCGGAGTGGAGCTTGTGATCGACAGCAGGTAATGTTAATTGAGTCATTTTTCTATTTTAGAAAGTTGCAAGATAATTGAGTCAATTCTGGCACAAAGTAACCTTCTCTATTATATGGAGTATTCATTTCTCTTACTTTATTCACCGTCCACTTAACACACTGTTTTTAATTTTTGCCGAAAAGAAGCATTTTTATTAACAAGGAACAGAGAGTGTACAACTGACAATATCTTTATATTTTATTTTATAGTCGTTAATTAGAATTTAATTTGATTTAATTATAGCCTTATAAATGTGGATGTGGTATTTGATAAGAATTAATAAATAAAGAAATAAAATTATTTATATATTCCATCTCTTTCAACTATATATCTCGTGGTCTTTCCTCTTCTCTAGCTATTTCTATTTTATTTGAATTTGTAGGAAATCGCCGTCGTTGAGAATGATCCCGACCGGTATTTTCGACTGGCATAACTTGCAGGGGATGTTGCACGTGGTGGCCGGGTGGCACGGGGAGGAGGGGAAGTTCAAGGTGGTGGTGAAGAGGAGCTTGGCGTTGGTGAACAAGTCATGTGCGTTTCTCAAGGAGGAATATAAGATCCCGGGGCATTGGTGGGTGGCGGAGAATAGAGGGATGGTGCTTGATGACAAAGGAGACTGGGTTTTAAAGCCGCCGCTCGAGGAGGATCTCCCCGTCCCCAAGTCCACTTAAATGGCACTCGTCAAGGATGTGTTCACACGAGACATTCTATTTCGAGTTTATGTTATGTTTTTTCTTTTGGAATAAAGCTATGCAGCCACAACGTGGATGTCTGTATTTTGTTGATTTTAATAAAAATGAGATAATGCTTTGCTTTCAATGAAGAAGAGTATGTATAGTATACTACGTAGTTGTAAGAAATAATTAATTTTAAGTGGATTATATTAAAATATTTTGGTAAATTATAAGAAAATGAATAAATTTTTATTTGAACTAAAGTTGTGGCAAGCCACATCATAACTGGATAACATCATTGTATAAGGAGGTTTTGTGACTTTATTTGTGTAGTCTTTTGTATGCTTAATTGTGTAATGAATTATCTACTTGATCTATAGGTGCCATGTTGTACTAATAAGGAGTAGTAAACTATCCTCCAAATTTATGGAAATTAAAGATGGAATTCATTAATTCACACGTCTAGTATAAAACCCATTTTGTAGAGTCAAATTTAAATGAAACATAATAACGAAATTTCTATTTTCATTGAAACTTATTACTTATAATGTTATTAATTATAAACATGCTCATGTCTTTTTCAACATAAAAAACACGTTGAAATGTCACATAAATTCCAATTTTGCACATCAATGTGGTAGAACTAGGGATGTCAATCTAGCCCGAAACCCACGGATCGACCCGAATTTTCCGGTAAAATCAATGTATTATATTGATATATGTTATATAAATTTAAAGTTTTGGGATTTCTTTAAAAGTGAGTTATAACTAAACATGTAGTTAATTGACATTAATACCCCTATTGATATTTTTTTGAAATTAATCCTATGGTCTTATTGACGTTTTTTTATCGTATTGACATTTAGGGATTAATGTTCTAAGCCCTTAATTTGAATATCTAATGGCTATTATTTAATTGTAGTTAGCAATTAAGTTATGAATTAGCAGTATAACACTCCCCAATTGACATGAGTATAAATTAAATATCTATATATTCAAATTCAGGGGAGTGATCAATTGCTAACTCATCATTTAATTGCTAACTACAACTAATTTAAGGCCATCGGATTTTAGAAAACGTGTGGTCTACAATTTGCCACGTGTAATTTTCCTTTTTATTAATAAAATAAAAAAGATAAAAAAAAACTCCAAATTAAGGTTTTGGATGAAAATGTCAATATAGTGTTTCAAAAATATGAACACAATGCTTTGAGAATGTCAACACAATGCTTTAAGAATGTTAACCCATTGCTTATATTGACATTCTACATATATTATATTGACATGTTTTATATAGTATGTTGACATTTTTGCTTGTACGAAAAAATTAAAAATTTTTGAATTTTTTTTTCAAATTTTGACGTCGGAACATATGCATGTAGGATATCGTTGGAATTCTTATGAAATTATCTTTAATTTGATTTATGTTATATGAATTTAAAGTTTTGGGATTTCTTTTAAAAGTTAGTTATAGCTAAACATGTAGTTAATTGACATTAATACCCCTATTGATATTTTTTTGAAATTAATCCTATGGTCTTATTGACGTTTTTTTTATCGTATTGACATTTAGGGATTAATGTTCTAAGCCCTTAATTTGAATATCTAATGGCTATTATTTAATTGTAGTTAGCAATTAAGTTATGAATTAGCAGTATAACACTCTCCAATTGACATGAGTATAAATTAAATATCTATATATTCAAATTCAGGGGAGTGATCAATTGCTAACTCATCATTTAATTGCTAACTACAACTAATTTAAGGTCATCGGATTTTAGAAAACGTGTGGTCTACAATTTGCCACGTGTAATTTTCCTTTTTATTAATAAAATCAAAAAGATAAAAAAAAAAAAAAAACTCCAAATTAAGGTTTTGGATGAAAATGTCAATATAGTGTTTCGAAAATATGAACACAATGCTTTGAGAATGTCAACACAATGTTTTAAGAATGTTAACCCATTGCTTATATTGACATTCTACATGTATTATATTGACATGTTTTATATAGTATGTTGACATTTCTGCTTGTACGAAAAAATTAAAAATTTTCGAAATTTTTTTTCAAATTTTGACGTCGGAACATATGCATGTAGGATATCGTTGGAATTCTTATGAAATTATCTTTAATTTGATTTATGTTATATGAATTTAAAGTTTTGGGATTTCTTTTAAAAGTTAGTTATAGCTAAACATGTAGTTAATTGACATTAATACCCCTATTGATATTTTTTGGAATTAATCCTATGGCCTTATTGACATTTTTCGTTGATCGTATACACATTTAGGGATTAATGATCTAAGCCCTAAATTTGAATATCTAATAGTTATTATTTAGTTGTAATTAGCAATTAAGTTATGAGTTAGCAATAGAACACTCCCCCTCAAATTCAAGTGAAGACTTTGACACCAATTTATAAACGGACCACAAATCCATATTCATGTTTTGACACAAATATAAAATGTCCCAAACACAAATTCAAGTGAGAATTTTTTTATGTGAGTATATACAAATAAAAATTGAAGGCCAGCTAATTAACATCTACTAAAAGTTCGAAGATCAATATATAAGATCTCATTACTCAAATATCAAATCTAATTCAAAGCCTGATGGAACGCCAAATTTTACATTCCCCCGATTTGTCGCTTATTTCCTTATCTCTTCTTATCCTCCTCCATGTACGATTCAATTTCCACCAAGTTTATTAGACCACGCGAATTTGATGGTATAATCTTTCTAATTTTTCACATTTCGTTACAAAAAACTTCAACTCTTCTTATCCTCCTCCATGTACGATTCAATTTCCACCAAGTTTATTAGATCACGTGAATTTAATGGTATAATCTTTCTAATTGTTCACATTTCGTTACAAACAACTTCTATCGCTTCTTATCCTCCTCCATTTACTATTCAAATTCCACCAAGTTTAATACATCACGTGAATTTAATGGTATAATCTTTCTAATTGTTCACATTTCATTACAAACAACTTCTATCTCTTCTTATCCTCCTCCATGTACTATTCAAATTCCACCAAGTTTATTACCCTCCGTTCCACTTAAGATGACACGTTTTCCTTTTTAGTTTGTCCCAACTAAGATGACACATTTCCTTTTTTGGTAACTTTGTCTCTCCAATTAATACATTCAACCACTTTTTTCGCTCTTATTAAAATATCCATCTTTCTTTATCTCTCTACTTTAATACTTACACTCACCTTCTCTCTCTCCAATTAAACACTTTAATCAATAACTCCTAATATCCCGTGCCGGCTAAGCATTGTGTCATCTTTGCCGGGACGGAGGTACATCACGCGAATTTGATGGTATAATCTTTCTAATTGTTCACTTTTCGATACAAACAACTTCAGTACCCACGCAGAATTTACTAACATCGTCGTTTTACCATATAATGGTCCAGCTATTTTTCTGCCACATATAGTACAGTACATACCAATAGACATCGAAATACATGAAGCAATGTACATTTTCTTGGTAAATATAGCTCACTTTCCACTAACTCATCGTACTCACATTCTATTATAAAACTAATACTCTCTTCGTCCCACAATAAGGGTCACATTTTGTCATTTCAGTTCGTCCCACAATAAGAGTCACATTTTACTTTTACCATGAATGGTAAGTAGGCCACACATTCCACTAACTCACTTTACTCACATTCTATTATAAAACATATATAAAAAAGTTGGACCTCATATTTCACTAATTTTTCCAACTCACTATTATTTACATTTCTTAAAACCCGTGCTCATACCAAATACTCGCTTCGTCCCAAGATAAGCGAGTCACAATTCGTTTTTGAAATGTCTCACTATAAGTGAGTCATTTAATTTCCTTTTTTAGCTAAAAAATCATATCTCTTACTTTATTATCAGCCTACTTTATTCTCTCTTTACTTCTCTACTTTATCTCTTACTTCTCTCTCATACTTTACTCTTTTGGGACGGCAGTACTTAAATCCCGTGTTCAAAATATCATGTCTCACTAAAAGTGAACACTTTAAATATCAACTCGTTAAATCCCGTGTTCGAAAGAAGTACTTCGCTTATCTTGGGACGGAGGGAGTATGACTTCTATTGTGGAACGGAGGGTGCAGTATATAGATGTGGAACCCATACCCTAACTTTTTCCTCTCACTTTCTTCACATTTCTTAAAACTCGCACTGAGTCAAATGTGAACAATATTTTGCGGACGCAGGGAGTACTATATATAGGTAGCCATAGCCATTTACAAGATACCAACTATTATCAACAACAGAGCCAAAACCTAAATAGCCATGGAAGAAAATACCACCAATGCTGCAGCCGTAGTAGCATCAGAGCCATCATGGCCGGAGCTGCTCGGCTCCAACAACTGGGACGGCCTCCTCGACCCCTTGAACCTCACCCTCCGCCGCTTCCTCCTCCGCTGCGGCGACTTCTGCCAGTGCACCACCGACGCCTTCGACGGCGACGGCGACTCCCCCTACTTCGGCAGCAGCCGCTACGGCAAGGGCTCCATCCTCCACAGGGTGAAATTCCCCTTCGCCGCCTCCTACCAAGTCTCCTCCCTCCTCTACGCCACCTCCACCATCGGCATCCTCGACACCTGGGACTACCAAACCAACTTCATGGGCTACGTCGCCACCTCCACCGACGCCTACTACAAGCTCCTCGGCCGCCGCGAGATCTTCGTCGTCTGGCGCGGCACCGAGAGCATCACCGAGTGGATCGACGACGCCGAATTCGACTCCGTCCCCGTCACCCCCCTCCTCAACCCCTCCTCCGCCGCCTCGCAGGCCAGAGTCATGGACGGCTGGCTCAAGATCTACACCACCTCAAACCCTAACTCCGAATTTCTGAAGCTGAGCGCGCGCGCTCAGCTTCAGAAATTAATCGACCAGCTTCTAGGTCAATACAAAGACGACAACCCTAGCATCGTCGTGACGGGGCACAGCCTCGGGGCGTCCCTGGCCGTGCTCTCCGCGTTTGATTTGGTTGAGAATGTGGTCAAAGACCATGGCGGGAATGTTCCCGTCACGGCCATCGTATTTGCCTGCCCGCGCGTGGGAGACGGCAGCTTCGTCGAGATGCTGCAGGAGTATCCCAACCTCAAGATCCTGCACACGAAAAACTCACTCGACCCGGTTCCGCTATACCCGTCGGACATCTTGGGCTACAGAGACGCCGGAGTGAAGCTTGTGGTCGACGGCAGGTAATGTTAGTTGAGTTATTTTTCTATTTTGAAATATTGCAAGATAATTAAGTCAATTCTATTTTTGGCAAAAAAATAACTGTCTCTCTTATTTTATTCACTATCCACTGAACACACTATTCTTAAGCGCCTCTATTAACAAGGAACAGAGGGAGTACAACTGGGAATATCTTTATATTTTATTTTATAGTCGTTAATTAGAATTTAATTTGATTTAATTATAGCCTTATGAATGTGGATGTGGTATTTGATGAGAAGTAATGAATAAATAAATAAATTATTTATGTATTTCATCTTTTTCAACTCTATATCTTGTGGTCTTTCTCTTCTCTATTTCTATTTTATTTGAATTTGTAGGAAGTCGCCGTCGTTGAGAATGTTCCCGGAGATTACTCCCGACTGGCATAACTTGCAGGGGATATTGCACGTGGTGGCGGGGTGGCAAGGGGAGGAGGGGAAGTTCGAGGTGGTGGTGAAGAGGAGCTTGGCGTTGGTGAACAAGAAGTCTGAGTTACTCAAAAAGGAATATAAGATCCCGGGGAATTGGTGGGTGGCGGAGAATAAAGGGATGGGGCTTGATGACAACGGAGAGTGGTTTTTAAAGCCGCCGGAGGAGGAGGATCTCCCCGTCCCCGAGTTCGCTTGAATGGCACTCGTCAGGAATGTGTTCACACGAGTCGTTCTATTTCGAGTTTATGTTGTGTGTTTTTTTTATGAATAAAGCTATGCAGCCACAGTGTGTACGTCTGTATTTTGTTAATTTTAATAAAAATGAATAATGCTTTGATTTCAATGAAGAATGTAGTAGTAGTAGTATTTTAAGTGGATTATATTAAATATTTTGGTAAATTATTAGAAAATAAATAAATTTTTATTTGAACTAAAGTTGTGGCAAGCCACATCATAACTATAAGGAGGGTTTGTGACTTTGTGTAGTCTTTTGTTTGCATAATTGTGTTATGAATCATGTACTTGATCTATACTTGTGCCATGTTTTACTAATAAGGATTAGTAAACTATCCTCCAAATTTATGGAAATTAAAGATGGAATTCAGTAATTCACACGTCTAGTATAAAACCCATTTTGTAGAGTCAAATTTGAATGAAACATAATAACGAAATTTCTATTTTCATTGAAACTTATTACTTATAACGGTATTAATTATAAACACGCTCATGTCTTTTTCAACAAAGTATACATAAAAAACATGTTGAAATGTCACATACTAAATTCCAATTTTGTACATCATGGGGTAGAACACATCTCAATCAATCTCTTTCCCATAATCGTTACATATTTCACACAAATTAAAACGAATGGCTCAAACAACATTTACAGAAAAATCCTATCCAATCTACTTATCTTTTTCAAATCCATAACAATCTTCAATTATTCAATTTCAACAATTTCTTGACTCAATTCAATAAATCGAAAAAAAATGGCGGAAGAAGCACCGCCGCCGCCGTGGCCGGAGCTCCTCGGCAGCAACGACTGGAAAGGCCTCCTGGACCCCTTAAACCTCACCCTCCGCCGCCTCATCCTCCGCTGCGGCGACTTCTGCCAAGCCACCTACGACGCCTTCAACAACGACGCCAACTCCAAGTACGCCGGCAGCAGCCGCTACGGCAAGAAGTCCTTCTTCGACAAAGTCATGCTCGAGTCCGCCGCCGACTACCAAGTCTCCTGCTTCCTCTACGCCACCGCCCAGCTCAGCGTCGCCCAGGCCGTCTTCCTCCGCTCCCTCCGCCCGGACGCCTGGGACCGCGAGTCCAACTGGATCGGCTACCTCGCCGTCACCACCGACGCCGTCACGGCCGCCCTCGGCCGCCGCGAGGTCTACGTCGTGTGGCGCGGGACGTCCCGGACGTACGAGTGGATCAACGTCCTCGCCGCCGTCCCCCAGTCCGCCGCCGAGCTCCTGGCCGCGCCGGAGCCCGGCGACGACGACGACGACGATGAGAGGGCGCCGAGGGTCATGAAGGGTTGGCTGACGATTTACGAGTCGTCCGACCCGAAATCGCCCTTTACCAAATTGAGCGCGCGCTCACAGATGCATAAGAAGATTATGCACCTGCGAGAGCGGTACAAGGGGGATAGCCTCAGCATAATCATGACGGGGCACAGCCTCGGCGCGACTCTGGCGACCATCGCTGCGTTCGACCTCGTCGAGAACGGCGTCCGCGACATCCCTGTCGCGGCCGTGGTCTTCGGCAGCCCCCAGGTCAACTACATTTCGCTTGTCGAGACTTTTTTTTTTAAATACAGAACATTGCTGGAAAACCTATGAATTTGATTAAATTCTGGTCCGTCCTGATAAACTTGAAAACCCAACCTTAAAACCTTGATTTTATTATTTTTCTTAGTTTTTCAATGACTAAATATTTTGGTTGCTTATTTGTAATATGTTGTTGATGTGACGCACATATGTTTCAAATTTAATGACGTAACTAACTTATGTGCTAAGTGTGTTGTTAAAAATGATACACCATCGATTTCGGTGAAGTAGAATTTTTCCGGTGCTACATATTCAATTTCATCCAAATTAGATTGTGTGAGAAATTTGCGAAAAATGCTAAAGTTCATATTTTTCGCTTTAGATTTTTTTATATTGCGGTATAATTCTAAGTATTAAATTTCATTGGCATTAGAATTGCCATTTTAAATAGTACATTAAATGCGTGTTTTTAAAATTCTAGCTTCGTCACTGATACAGGTGGGAAACAATGCATTCAGGGAGCGGGTGGCTCAGTACCCGAACCTAAAAATCCTGCACGTGCGGAACAAGATCGACCTGATCACCCGGTACCCGAGCGTGTTGCTCGGGTACAGGGACGTGGGGGTGGATCTGGAGATCGACAACAGGAAGTCACCGAGCCTGAAGAGATCGATGAATACCGGAGACTGGCACAACCTGCAGGGGATGCTGCACGTGGTGGCCGGGTGGAACGGGGCGGACGCGGAGTTCGAGCTGAAGGTGAAGAGGAGCTTGGCTCTTGTTAACAAATCTTGCGAGTATTTGAAGGATGAGCTTTTAGTCCCCGGTATGTGGTGGGTGGAGAAGAATAAAGGGCTTGTGCGTGATGACGACGGCGAGTGGGTCCCGACGCCGCCGGCGGATGAGGATCAGCCGGTGCCGGAGTTTCCGTGATTGGATGTGTCGTTTTGTACATATGTTTGTTGCGTTTTGGAATGATCACGAATTGATTGTTTATATTTAAGTTTACGTAAATGATTATTTATGCATCACTCTATTTTAAAGGTTTCAATGTTATAGTGTGAAACAATAAATATTTATTTAATATATTTAAAGTGAGGGGTGCATTAAAATGACGACATCTCTTAAAGTGACACTGTGACACCATGCTAGACTGCAATATTATAAATGATAGACTACAATAGTAGGAACGCTACACTGCAATTTAAATTGAGGGGTGTGTTAAAATGACAACACCTCTTAAAGTGACACTGTGACACCATGCTAGACTGCAATATTATAAATGCTAGACTGCAATAGTATGAACGCTACACTGCAATTTATAGATTGCAGTCTAGCGTATTGGATATTGCAGACGGAAAAAATTGCAGTCTAGCGTATTGAATATTGCAGGCCTTAAAAATTTACCCTTGAGCATTTTTTATGATTGCCGCATGACAACTTATTATTCGTCCACATGTACAAATGATTGGCTAGGAATGGTGGTATGGTGTTACTTTAAGAGGTGTTGTCATTTTAACACAAACCTTTAAATTGATATTAATAACAAATTTCTATTATTCCCAACTTGTAAAAAAAGTTACTCCTACATAGGTAAAGATTGTCGGTGGCAGATTCAGGATCCGAAAACGGAGGGAGCGGAATATATAGTATTAGCTTGATTTAGTGTGAACATGGCTATGTTTTTCATTGTTCGGAGTGATGCCGGAGGCAAACGGAGGAGGCGGACATGGTAATTTTACGTCCCGATAAGGGAAAAATAGTCGCACGGAGGGGGCGACCGTCTCCTCCCCACCCCGATCCGCCAGTGAAGATTGTGTATTGCACCAGTGTTATTAGTATTTAGTAGGATGAAAAATTAACTATTACTACTATCATTACTTATAGTTCCTTGTACTAAAAATGATGTGTTTATTAAACTTTATAGTACTATTATTTAAAATTAATTTATTTTCAATTTTTTTTATACCTAACGTCAAAATCTAGACTTTCGCCGAACGCAGGACTAAGATTCTTTGCACATATTCACAGAGAAAAGGACTAACAATAATGACGATTTCCCACATGACTTTAGACAATAAATTCAAAATAAAATGATTTGCAACAAGACTTGTTAGAGAGAGAGGGCCATACTGCATTTAAGAAAGGTCGACAATGAATTTAAAGTGTATATATATCTCTTCTATTAGATTGTGATTTATATCTGAAAAGAGATTGTGATTTATAGAATCTATATATTTATGGAAATGTTTTATTGTATGCATGCAACTCTTCTATGGAGACAGCCACTAAACATGGAATGCCCCTAACTATATATCTCTATCAAACCCACACGTACACGTATATACATATTTGTATTAAATAATTAAATATATATAATAACTAGCAAATTCAGTTCATCCCCCTTGGTAGTTAGTATAGTTGACAAGAACTTAGATTCGATTTGGTTATGATTACACACTGCTTTTTTAATGCATACTAGTATATGATAGTGAGTCTATTTTTGTAATGGAATATAAGTATAATGATTTAGTGGAGTGTTTGATCTACTTATTATCAAAAACACAGAATAAAGTAAATATCTCAAAATGGCAAAATAGACATTATTTCGTGTACAATGACGTAATTATTTTTTAGTCTAATCATGAATATACGGATGATGAAACTCATACGGGCACAACAACTGCACTTAAGTAAATAAGAATACGATGTCAAAAGGAACCGAAGAGTCACAAATATTTCCCTACTTTCGAATGTGTGTCTATGAGCACACATAAGTAGCACCGTTGCATTGCAGACCACGCTCACGAACCCCGGCCCACCAACCACTCCCCAACCAGCCCTTTTTGTTTCACACCGCACCACATATCACTTTCGCTATTGCATTACGGGTGCTCTTATGAACAATCCTAAAAAACTAAAAGAAGTTATGGAAAACTATATGTTATTGAACATTCCTAAAAAAACTAAAAGGACTTGTGGAAAAACTATTTGCTGTTTTGTACGCTATATCGCATCAACTTCCCTGTTTTATTCTGCTCAAAAGATAGTCAAAGGAATATTATTGTGGAAACAATATTAACAATTTTTTCAATAATACTATAAACCATGGATTATATAAATATGAAGATACTATATGATTAATCACTACATAATTGCCTATGCATATTAATATCATATTCTCTATTATTATCATCCATTCATATTGCATTGACACCATTTGCAAAAGTGTGAGAATCTTTGTTTTGAACTTCTTAATTGTTGCTTAAAATGCTACTCCTAACGTGTGGCGTCGAATGTCACACCGACCCCCTAACTAGAAAGTGTCGATAGACTTTGGTTTAGTGATCTTTAAATTATTTCATCTCTTTTTTAATACAAAAAAAAAGCGTAGAAGAAAAAGAGAAGAATAACAAAAGAGGAAAAAAAGCAAACATTTGCGTTATCCATCATCATCATCCACGAGAGATCCGACAACAATAGTCTAATAAACATATTTTGTTCTTATAAATTGATTCATGAAATGTAAGATTTACTTTAGCCAAAAATTAATAAATAATGGCGATTTTGTTAGCTTCATTAATTTATAGCGCAAAGTTGTAGAAAATTATGAAATCTCATGTCTTTTCCACAATTCTACAAGTCATCTAGAAAACCAAGAAACTTAACATCGTTCACAATTATCATACGAGCTTTGATTCGAGTGAAGCCGCATTCAATGCGACTCTCGAAATTTGAGTTTATACCTTCATCTGAATCTTTATCAGTTTGTCAACACACTTAACATCTACTTAGTCGCATCATCAATTTGAGACACATATGCACTACTTCATCTATCATATTACTACGTGTAGGTAACACCTGCACATTTCATCGAGGGATACTTGCAGAAAGAGCTGATTGGCAAAAAAATTACGAAGTCAAGTCATTTATAGTCCGTCCAACCCCTTTCAAAATCAGACAGAATTTATTCGCAACTATCCCACAACAATAAATCAAATTATAGTCTGCCAAAGATGTTTTCCAACGAAAAGAGATCATTTTCTATACGAATTTACGATATCGTTCAACTCATGAGACGATCGCACAAATTGACCGACTTTCAAAACTGCAGAAATGACCGAAATTCGACCTAATTTCAAGATTTTTTTTTTCTCAATCTACCATTTTGCAAAAATATTGAACTTTTATAATTTCCATATCTGATTTTCAAAATTGATGGACTTAGGCATATTCACATTTTATTTATTTGAAATTCTGCACACCCCATTACTACGCCATTCAGTTACAATAAAGTGTGACAACTTGGACTAAGTCTGTCTACATTCATCGAAACTGGCGTTGGTAGATTTAGGGAGAAAAGGGCAAAATCGTCAAATCCACAACAACACAATCAAAATTACACAGAAAAGCTTCAAAGCTTCATTCTCTCAAATTCCCTTCTTTCACTCCCTCAACACAACCCCCGCCTCCCTCCACGCACCTGAGCTCTCACGCTCACAGATTACGCCTCTTTCTCCCCCCACCGATCTCCATTTCTGCTCGGAGCGCCGCGATTTCATTTTCGCCGTAAGTCCTTACGTTTCCGTGCCGCGTTTTTAATCCTTTGTTATCTGATTCCGTTTCACTGTATTTGAATCGTTTCTGCTTAATTTTATGCTCGTTGATCTATTTCGGATGTGAATTTTCAAATTTTCGATGGTTTTGGGTTCAATTCGCCTCTCCATTTGTTGTGTTAGGTTGTAATTCGTGATTAATTTGAGTAATTTGGAGTAATTTGAAGCACTGTGTTAACTGAAATTGCACGTGAGTAAGTGTGAGCCTATTTGCTTAGTTTCTTCTAATTGGACAGCTCGCGGTGGGCCTGCATGATTCTATTTTTTGGTTGATTGGGAATTATTTGAGTTGTCATATGTGTTTAACTGTTGCAATCTTTTAGGTTTTGTCGGCGAAGATGAATTGTTAAGTGAGGTGCTTATGTGGATACAGAGATTTGATTGTCAGCAGTTTTTTGCATAAAATTGGATGCAATTAACTGAGAGGGTCTTCAGCGAAGAGAGGACCCTTGATTCGGTTTGGAACCGGAGCTGTTTTTCTTGACGTTATCGTAGAGTTTAGTCGGTTCGTTATCCAGACAATGCCAGCCGTACAGAAGCTTTATAACGCGTGTAAAGCATCGCTTACGCCTAATGGACCCATTTCAGAAGAGGGTTTAGAAAAAGTTCGCAACTTATTAGGTAAGAAGAGGAAATGTTATCATCCTTTTGTTTTTATTTTTCCTGCATTCTTTTTCTTTATCATGGATCTCCTTCGAAAGATATAAACCGAAGCATTCGTTTATTGTTGCGTATGGTGACACTTGGTATCTTTTTGTAAGGGTTGATTTAGTTGTTCCTAGTTAATAAAGTTGGTAGAAGATGGCTTTCTTAATAGGGGAAAATCAACATGCGATTCGTTATTACTTTTACTTTATATATTAATTAGGATTGACTCGGAACACAAAAAAACAAGAAGATATATGAGATCTTAAATTGAGTTTAACAATCATTCTCTCACTGGAAAGGTAGTTGCCTCAAGTAGTTCACCAAGATAGCTCTTTTATTCGATGACCATGTTACCATGTTGTATACCATCTTCCAATCACGTGCGTCTTTTTGTATGGGTACCTCATAATCCCGAGCTCCTAACTAAGAGTGGCCCTTTGTCTAACTGTAGTTCCCATATTAACTGGGGTTGCAGTTTTAATGAATGAGCTGTGTAATTTTGTCGGAGATAAAGTTGCTGTTGTTAAAAGCTAGAATCTATGAATGAATATGACATGATAATCATCTTTAACATTGTAGGCTTAGATGAGGTGGTTATTGAATACTACTACAAAAGGATAAGTAGTTTTTAACAATATAGACCCATGTCTTATTTTGGATATCTCGTATCTCGGTAAGGAAATACAAAGCAGTAACTTTGGGAAAGATAGACTAGAAGCATTCCGCCATGCTTGGTAAGCTTTTTATATATGGCCAGTTCTAAGTTTCTAAAACAGAATTGCTCCCATTGCGGACGGAATGGACTTGTCAGGTACTATATGTAGCAAATCTGTCCCCTAGAAGGAAAAGTTCTCCACGAATTAAATAGAACTTTGCATCATGCATGTAATAGATGTATCTGCTAAGTACGAAAGAATGATTCAGACGAGTAACTTTATATTATCATAATTGAAGATATTACTATCTGTCAGGTTGACATCTCCTAATCTGGCTATGTGATATTCTTGTACTGAATGCATACATGATACATCATTAAATCCCACATGATACATCTCCTAATCAGGTTGACATCTCCTAATCTGTCAAGAGTATATGACAGCTCAAAATAACAATTACTTTCAGGATAATTAGTTTATACCTAACACTTCTATGTAGAGCATTGTTATGATGACGTGGTTGTGAACTTTGAAGACCTTTTACTGGCTTGGCTCTCATATTATGAGAGGGAACACCTCATACTTTGTCCACAGGCTGAAGCTATTAGAATAGAGTGTCAATTTTTACTATAGGATATCTTTTTGACAATTCTAGTCCAGTGACTTTTATACTGAATCCATATTTGTCATCTTTTTTACAACTAAAGCTCTTGTAAACCTCAACCCTTTTATGAGTTTCTATCCATCTTTATTATGGCTCTTTTGTTATCTCTATATTCGTTTGTCAAAACATTCTCATGTTCCACAAGCTATTGCCTGTCATACTTAATGTTTTGGTGGTTTAATGATTGAATTTAACTTGTGATGGAACATATCTGAAATTGCTTTGTTGGTCCATAAGGTACTTCCTTCCTTTGTTGCAGAAAAAATCAAGCCTTCTGATGTAGGTCTCGAGCAAGAGGCCCAACTATTACGGAATTGGCAGGGTACATTCACAGAACGCAATGGGGGAAATCGGGCTGCCCCCACAATCAAATACCTGCATTTGCATGAGTGCGATGGCTTCTCAGTAAGTGTCTTTCTTATGATTTATCAACTTTTCTGTTTTTCTTTTCTTTCCATTTCTGCTTTACCCAGTTCCTGTTTCCTTTAATTAGTTTGGCTTCACACAGTGCACAAATTTTTGTGATGAAATCGTAGTGTCTTTATAATTTTTGAACCTTAAATTACTGAAATAAGAAACTTCTCTTTTACAGATGGGAATATTCTGTATGCCACCTTCTTCAGTCATCCCTCTTCATAATCATCCTGGGATGACAGTGCTGAGTAAGCTTCTGTATGGTTCATTACATGTAAAATCCTATGATTGGATCAACATTCCCGGGCCTTCTGATCCATCTCAAGGTTAAGTAATTTAGGCAACTGTCATGGTGTTGGATTCTGCTTTCATACTGGTTGCCTGTGCTATTATTGAACCTCAATCTATCTCGATTCTTGAATATTGAACCTCAGTTAGATTCTGGGCATGGGATTTATGAAAGTATCTGAATATGCAAAACATGTCTAAATCTTTTTGCCATATGTATATTATACTATCAATATTAATCACTTCCTTACAATCTTAAGACTATTTGATTACTTTCAGGAGCAAGGCCTGCCAAAATTGTGAAAGATTGTGACATGACAGCTCCATGTGATACAACAGTTCTTTATCCAACTAGTGGTGGTAACATCCATTATTTCAAGGCCATCACTCCTTGCGCCATCTTTGACATCCTTTCTCCGCCCTACTCATCCGATGATGGACGCCATTGCACTTATTTTAGAATGTCCCCTGCCGCAGATCTACCTGGTAAAAGCACTTGTTGCAACTGAAAACATTTAATCCTGAAATTTCATCCTTTACTAATATCATTTTCGATTTTTTGGGCTTAAATGAAGGTACCATCGAGGTGGACGGAGAGACAATATCTGAAATTACTTGGTTAGAAGAGTTTCAGCCTCCAGACGACTTCGTCATAAGGAGAGGACAGTACAAAGGCCGCGTGCCTAAAACTTGAAGAAATTTTTGATGTCATATATTCAAATTCTATAAGCTCTCAAGAGCCAAGACTGTCTTAATTTACCTCAATTTTAGTATGGTTTATAACTCTGGTGACAATAATTTTCCTTTAGCAGAAATTAGACGTTTGAGGTGTACATAGTTGAGGTATTATATATTATTATTTGATTGACCTTACAGGGACCCTACATATCTTGAGATCATACTATTTTTATTTCCTTAAATCCTTTAATTCATGTTAGAAATATCATTTATTGGTATAAGGAATGTGATCATATGGTTGGTCTATGAAGCTTGAAATGATTTAGTCTGATTGTATAACACAAAATATTCCTTTTTAGCTTCAAGAGAAGATAGAAATTCCACCAAAAAATCAAGAAGTCTTCTTGTGTTGAAATTTTCAGCACTTGCTGCTGAACCGGGACGCTAACGCAGAGCTTGATGCCTTCCTTGCTGAGGCGGGCGCCAGAGTGCGAGAAAGCCAAGAATCTGATGGAGACGCGGGCAGAGGCGGCTGTGGTGGTGGAGGAGCAACACCCTCTCTTGTTAGCCGCATTCTTGCTTCTTCGGCTGCTTTGTTTACAGCCAGCCGTATGCTGTCTTCGCTGCTTGGATCTTGGTCTGACTCTGAACCCGAACCCGAACCCGAGTCTTCAATCATCTTCGTCTCGTTACTTGTCTTCACATCATCTCCCCTCTCCACAATTCTTACAGCATCATCAGCCAGTAGCTCCTGCAAGGTTCTGAAGCTCTGCTTGCCCGGCGCCTCTTCAAGACCGTGTCGTTTCTCATCGCTCTCACCGAGTTTGGATGCTATATTCCCTTTGTGACAAAGAACAGGACTACTTATTACCTCACTCTCACTGTCTGTTGAGGAACCAGACAGTGCAGATTCAGACAGCATTCTAGTAATCGGAAATGTCATCGCGCGGCTAATTGCAGGAACGGGATTCAGACTGCAGACCGAACTCCTCAAGCGAGATCGAGGCAGCAAGCAACATACTGTGATCACATTTTCACGTTGCTCACTCCCTCCTCTCTCAGAACTAGGCTTGCAGTGGAGTGCGACGGCCTTTTCTTCATCCACTACTCTCCCTCTCTCTTCGTCCCGTTGGAGAACTAACGAGTTCGCTCCTGAACCGTTTCCTTCATGCACATCCGGCTCACTACTTGCATCAAAACTTGGACTAGCACAGTTGTGAGACTGTGCTAGGATCTCTTCTTTCGGCCGTCCCGGGCTCTGTTCCCACAGGAAGGGAACAGAACCCGGGTTACTCATAGGACCAGAGTTCGCCTCTGGTCTACGAGTAGGAAGCCAATGTATGATTGTGAGGCCTTCCCTTTTATCAACTATATTTAAGCCCCCCTTGGGTGAGTATTTCCTCACAGATAATATTGGTTGATTGAAATTCAGCTTCTTCTCCACCATTTTTCTTCTTCCACTTCAATTAAGCTCTATTCAAAACACAAGAATAAACTTTATAGGTTTTGAAAACCATAAATCTTCAAATATTTTTCATGTATATACATGTTTTTTAGAGTTGAACACACTAGATTTTTTTCAAGTGAAAAAAACATAGCATAACATGGAATCAAGAATAGTGAGAAAGCAAGCAAAACTACCAAATTCTTGAGATGAAAAGGTTGTACCTTTTAATATCCAATAAATGAGAGATGTGTTGAAACTTAGTAGTCAAATTCTTCCTTGACATTTTTGCCACACTCACATAGTCATAATATTTATAGGAGAGAGAAAAAGAGAGTAAACCAGTTTGTACGTTTCTGCAATGATTTTAATTGGAAGAGTTCATTAAACTAGTACGTGGAGACAAAGAGAAGAAGCTTATACCTTGTGTAAAATGGAGAAATAAAACTTAGCATGCTCAAGAAATTGAGATATCGTTATTAATTATGAGAATCTATACGTTCCTTTAGTAAATTTATAAATGTATTGCCTGGATTTTCATATTCCATTTTTTGGATCACGTGACCTTATTTTAATTATGGAAGTAATGCAAAGTTGAAGCTATGGCCTCGTAGTCCTATGTCTGCGTGTGTTTCACTTCATGCACGGCAATCAACATTTTTATGGTTCACCTACCTTTTAGCAAGTAGGTCATTTAGTGTTGACACCGGAGGTGCCCACCGTTCCTGAATCAGCGGTTATGGTTTTGGAAATTGTCGAACCGGAACCGAACCACGATGATGTTTCGCGGTTTCAGTTTCGGTTCCAAAACCACCGGTTTTCCGGCAGTTTTTTACGGTTTTTCACGATCCCGAATCGTCAGTTTTTTGCGGTTCCGGCTTGGTTTCACGGTTTTCCGGTGATTTTTCGTGGATCCGACACGGTTTCAGTTCGAAAATTTTTGAACCTGAACCGAACCACGGTTCAAAAATCGATGGTTTCGGTTCAGAACCATAACAGGCGGTTACGATTTTGATTTTAACCGCCGGTTCGGTAATCCTTGGGCAGGTCTAGTTGATACGGATTTTAATATGTAATTGATAAAGTAAGAGAGATGAGAAAAAATAGTTGAAAATTGAAATTATATAGTAGATGGTGGGACCCATAAATGATAAATAAAAAAGAATAATAAAAAGTTGTCATAAATGAATATAAACTATTTCTATTGGACGAATGGAGTATTAGTTTAATGGGCTATCATGGATTCCGATGAAATCAATTTAGAGACTTGTTGGATAGTTTAGCTGGCCACAATGTCCAAAACGATTTAGGAGATGAAGAAAGTAAGTAGAGATACGCATTTCATCTCTTGTTTTCTCTAATTATCGTTGCGATATAAATTTGTTTTTATCTTTTAATTTTATTTTTGTATTTTAATTTAATATTTGTTCAATTATGCCACAAAATCAGTCTTAAAATAATTTGTGTAACACTAAGATACCGTTCGACCAATCACATCGGCACCTCATTTTATTTCACCACTCTAACTCAGATAATTTTATTTGTGTTACTATTCCATAGAAAATGTGAAATATCTTTTTGGCACCCAATATGAAATATTCGGATGCTCACCTAAATTTCCTAATCATATATTCATGTGTCAATTAGGTTCCAAGTAGATTTTTCTCCACCAATAAACGTTCCCATGTTAATTTTATGATAAAAATAATCCGAGTCCCAATCTATTAGATGAGTCAATTTATAGTTGCCTCTACAAAAAAGACTAGACTAGATTACATCATACCTTATTAATGTATATTGTTTAGGGTCAAAGAACTCGCTTCCACGGTAAGTTAATTTTGTTGCGCCTAATTTGGCTAACTTTGTTCTAATCCAAATTATTGTCACACCAATGCTCGAGATATGTACGTCATTTTTTTTATAAAATTACTTGATCATTTATAGTTTATTTTACTCCTGAATACAACAATATAATCTTCATTATGTACATTTTTGTTACAATAACTTCATTTTATAATAATAAAATTAAAAAAATAATACTCCTTCCTTCCCATAAAAATATTTGCACGTTTCATTTTTTTCCGTCCTACAAAAATATGTGCATTACATTTTTGAAAAGTTATACTCCCTCCGTTCCCAAAGAATATGCACTTTGGGTTCGGCACGAATTTTAATGCAAAATTGATAAAGTAAGAGAGAGTTAGAGAAAAAAAAAGTAATTAAAATATTATTAGTGGAGAATGAATATCACCTCAATAAAGATAAAAGAGTTTCCAAAATTGGAAAGTGCATATTCTTGTGGGACAGACTAAAAAGAAAAGAGTGCATATTTTTGTGGGACGGAAGGAGTATCAATTTACTTATTATCCACTAACACTACTTTAACTACCATTCTCCTCCTCTCTCTTCCTTTACCATACCATTCTATCAATCTTTCTTACTTTACCAATTTTGTCTTAATTCTCGAATCATACCCATTGACCATATTTTTATGGGACAGAGAGAGTATTCTTTTCGTCCCAAATTAGTGAGTTTATTGCTGGAAAAAATAGAATATGAGAAACTAAAATGGTTAATTTTTATCAAAAGAAAATGTATCACTTCCCTAGGGACGTTTCAATAAAGAATAAGAATCATTTATTATAAGGTGAAGTCAGAAGTTAATCGATTCGTATTCCTTTCCAGGATGTCCCAAGTTTCTTCGGATATTGGTTCTTTTAATATTTTCTTAAATTTCTCATCTAATTGATAAACTGAACTATGTTCGATGTCCAATATGGCTAAGTCATTTCTCATTCTTTCCTATTCATATTTGTTTTAAAATTAATATCCACGAGTCATAAGAAAATGAACTTTTGAAAATTTACTAAAATTTTTAAAACTAAGTTTAATTTATGTTTTATTTCAAAAGTTGTGAAATGACAATATGGTCGCCCGCCCGATTCATGTCCACGGTTCATGAACCGCCGGTTCCGCGCCGGTTCCGGTTTTAGGAAATGTGGAACCGGAACCGAACTGTGAGGCTATTTCACGGTTTCGGTTTTGGTTCGAAAACCGGCGGTTCCGGTTCCGGTTTCGAACCGCCGATTTTCAGACGGTTTTTTTACGGTTTTCACGGTTTTGAACTGCCGGAAACCGGCGGTTTTGGCTCAGTTTTATGATTTTCCGGCGGTTTTTTGCGGTTCCGGCACGATTTCGGTTCCTAAATTTTAGAACCTGAACCGAACCACGATTTCAAAAGTGACGGTTTCGGTTCGGTTTAAATCTCACGGTTCCGGTTCGGAACCGGAACCGCCGGTTACAATTTCATGGTTAACCGCCTGAACCGAAAACCTTGGGCATCTCTACGCCCGCCCTGCCCATCTATTAAACCCGAAACAGAACCGACCCGGAAAAGTAATTAATTATCGTTGAAATGAATAAAACCCCCGCCCCTCTCTTTTTATAAATTTCAGTTTACATCTATGCTCTCTATTTTTTCTCTCGCAACTCAATAATTCAAACGGATTGCATTGAAAAAATTTCGTCGAATTCAGCAGATGAAGTATGTTATTCTTTTCCGGTTGCTGTATTTTAAATGTAGCTGAATTTTCTCCGCTGGCGGTTAGTTCTTCAATCACAACATTGTTTTTTTTTTTTAGTTTTGATCAAATTTTATTTTCTGCTACGAAGACTAGTAATACCATATAATGATATAATTTCCTAATTTTTGAGCTGTTTGTGTTAATTTGCACGAGCTGAAGTGATCGTAGTTCCTGTTTGTGCGATCGAACTGGTGACTAATAAGGGGGTGTTCGGTTGGCAAAACTAAATCTCATGATTAAATATGTATCATGTTTGGTTCATAAGATTAACCCCCTCAACTTAATCCTAGATGGATAGTCTCATGATAATTAGTCATAGCCTCCCTCCTCCAACTAAAATAATCTCACAACTTAATCCTAGATGGATAGTCTCATGATTATTAGTCATGACAACCGAACGCCACCTACGTTGATGTTGATTTAGATCTGTAAACTTGATTTTAGTATCTGTGAAGTTGTTAATTTAGATTTGCGTGGTGTGATAGGTGTTCGGTTTGGAAAATTTGACGGTAATTAATGGCGCAGCTGTTGATGCTACCGTAATTGGTTAATGGATGTGCTTGAATTCGTGTTGTTGAGGAGGAATCGGATGCCTTACAAGTTGTTATGTGTTTTTTCTTGTTTAATACTTTCATAAAAGTTCTGAATGCTCGACTTTGATCAAATTGTCCGGTCATATATGGCCGGAGTTGGTTGATGCAGCAATAGGTTTGTTGCCTTTTGGAACCGTGCAACCGATGAGTGCATAAAAGAAGTAATGAGAGTACTGAGATAATATTGCATATTCCAAGGTTGTTCTTGATTACCATGACATTACTTCAGATTAAACTATATCATGAATTCAATATCAGTATAATTCTATACTAATCTGAATGCACGGATGCACGGATGCTTCATTTGCTTGGCTTTCTGAATGCTAAAAAACTGAGAACTCTTTTCATCTCCTTATGGTCAACAAGTTGGTAACAGTGCCAGAGTAAGTCATATGATCATTTGTTGTATTTGTGGAATCTTGTCTGTCATTATGTTCTATATTTCAATTGTATGATGTCCCCATTTGCAGCTCTTGCTTGGTTGAAAAAAGTGACTTTTTTCTGTCTTTTACATCACGTATTCTCTACTGTACTAGGGCTGTCCGAGCAATGAATGAATCTATGAAGCAGAATCGCCCTATACAAGAACATGAAGACAGTTTATCTGATTCCTTGGGCTCAAATACAAAGCACAGCACATGTCAAACAAAAGAGGTATGTATAGTGTTATTTTACTTTATTGATCAGAAGTGCTTCTTTAAGATGTACTCACTTTGCTGTCAATCCACACATACTGTTGCACGGCCACTAGTTGATTCCACATATATCTCATATTTCCAGACAGATTATATTGTAAATTTAGTGTGAGCTTCATTAAATCAGTCAATTTAACTTATAAGCTGCTGTCTCCATTTCTAACTGAACCTTCTAATTCTATGCAATTTTCCCCATTTTGAGTTACCTTGAGAGTATTTGAAGAGGATTTCTCTTGATCTTAAATGTATGTTAAAACTCTAATTCTTAGGAGAATCAGTCAAATCTAATTTCATTTAGTTCTTTGATAAAATGAAGATACCATTTCCAGGGTTCTCTGGTGAAGTTTTTCGCGGTGTTTGGAACGGAACGGAGGTTTCCATAAAACTGTTTCTAGAGCAGGATCTCACAGCTGAAAACATGGAGGATTTTTGTAATGAAATATCCATCCTCAGGTGTGATCTATGGTTTTGACTCTTCATCAAGTTTTTCTGAGATATCTTTTGAACCCGGAATTTGTCATCTGGTTTTTCTTATTCCAGTCGCCTTCGCCACCCAAATGGTACTTCTTCTCAAGCAAGCCCTCGAACTTGTTCTACTCTGACGTTTGGAGCAAATTTATAATAATTTTTGGCGATGTCTAGTTACATTAAAAAGAATCTTAAGATTGTCCTAACTTCTCATATCTAAAGCAATATGTAAAGATTCATAATATCAACACAGTTTCAGACTAATTTCAATGGTATATATATTCCCTCAAATTCTTACAAATGAAAATTGTAATCTGTGTTCTCATGTAGTTTGAACTTATGATGTTCCTGCAGTCATCTTGTTTCTTGGTGCTTGCACGAAGCCTCCACGGTTGTCACTGATCACCGAGTACATGGAAATGGGATCTCTTTACTATTTGATTCACTTAAGTGGCCAGAAGAATAAACTCAGCTGGCGGAGGAGAATCAAGATGCTACGCGACATATGCAGGTCAGTCGAAACACGTGCAGAATTTGATGACTGAAGAAGTACTGAATCGATTTTCTCCTGCTTTGGCAACCAGGGGGCTGATGTGCATACATCGAATGAAGATAATCCATCACGATCTTAAAAGTGCTAATTGTCTCGTTAGCAAGCATTGGACGGTTAAGATCTGCAACTTTGGCCTCTCCAGGATCATGACAGATGCCCCCATCAAGTCGTCATCAGGTGGGAAGCCGGAACGGATGGCTCCTGAGGTCATTCGCAACGAGTTATTCACGGAGAAATGTGACATTTTCTGTGCATGTTTAGGTTGTCCAAGCGGTTGCAAACGAGGGTTTGCGATTGGAGATGCCCCAAGGGCCGGTGGGCAGGTTAATTGCAGGTATGAGTCACGTTGGCGATCTGAGAGAATTGGCAACACAAGTGCTCTGCGCACTATACTCTGTGCGCCATGGTTTGCAGGAGAATACGAACATAGTGAATGCACTTTGTGCGCGTATGTCAAAAGCGAATAAACACCTCGGAAAGTACACAATTAAATTTATATCATCTCGTCCTTCTCAAATTGACATATTTCTAAAAAAGAAATTCATCGCAATTTTTACTTTATTTTATCGCCATTTAACACAGTAATCAACATTGCATAATATCACATGCCGAACTATAATATTTAACTTGAGACAAATCAGTATGAAATAAAAACAAGTTAAACCATGAATATTTTAAGTGAAGTGCCTAATAGTGATTTCAGGACTGTATGTGCTAAGTGAAGTGCATCTTAGTGCTTATGGTTTACAACGCCTGTGTATATTTGTTGATTCTGACTGGGCTGAACCCCATGCTCGACCGAGTTGCGAGGAAATACTGGCTCGGCTGCTCGACTGCGACTCACAACCTTGATAACACATTCCCCTGCACAGAATCTTGAATTTCCACCATATATTCCGGCATACCGTAAGATTTGTTTGAGTTTTCCATCCAAGTAATCAAGAGCAAATAAATAGCATGCAAATTTTCCCTAGATGAATGAATGAAACAGTAGCCTCTTCCCACCATGTTATTCAAAATGGCAAAATCTGTTGTACAAGTGATGTTAAAAATGAAAAATACATCATCCCACAACAGTCAATCCGAAATCCGCCGCCGATTAAGAGCAGCCTCAAAGCGGCTGCAGGAGTCCGCCCTCATCTCCGTGCTCATATCATTCTCCGGTGCCGGGTAATAGTCTTCTCTCAGCTGAACATCTCTCAACTCTGTGATCCTCAGCAGGAACATCATGAAGTGCTCATGTGCAGTCCCATGTATGAAAAGCTTCCTAAGCCCAAAACATTCCTGCAGCAGTCCCGCAGCCGGAAGGGAGAGGCTCCTCTGGTTCACGTCCCGGTCCTGCGGGGGCCAGTAGTCGAGCTCCGTCAGGTTCAGGTGGCCGATCCCGATCAGATAGAACCGCTCCCACAGGCTCAAATCCATCTGCCCGGAAGGCGCCGTGTGGGCGTACCCAATGGTGTCGCCGCAGTCCAAATGCATCTTCCACAGCTTGGGATAGTTGACAAGCATGCTCAGCCCGAACTCGCGCTCCCTCGGTCTCGACATCTCGCGGCAGTCGCCCTCCACCTTGATCCGAATCTCCTCGAGACTCGGGCAGTGGTCGAGCCCTGCCTCCACCAGAGGTGTCAAGAGCTGCCCCACTGCAATCCACAGTGAAAGGTACTCCAACTTAACCCATGTCCTCGCACTGTTTCCATAGCCGTTGCTGTTAACATCCAATTCCATATTCAAATCGTATGAATACTTGCATCTCTTCCTCGCTTTACTCATTCCATCATCATCATCAAAACCGTTATCTTGATCCGAGCAGTTAAGATCAAAACCAACTCCATCTGAATCATCTCCAAGCTCCTGTGTAGAGTCCCAAATACAATCGATGTGAAGGCGTTGGATCCTATCTTGTATCGGCTCCAACGCCTTCAAGCACTGGCGGGCGGGGAGGTTGCTGCAGCAGGAGACTCCAACATCAACGAGAGTTTTCCGAAGCAAGGAAGCCAGAGTCCTCATCCCTCTCATTGTGATCTTGCTGCAGCCATGGATCTTAAACTCAGCCAATCTACAACAACCTCTGCCTATCCCGATCAAACCCATATCATCCAAATCCCCGACGTTCCGAATCGACAGCGATTTCAGCCCTTGGCAAAGCGCCACTCCGTCCAATTTCGACTCTACAGGCATCGAGATCCCATGGAAAAACCCTAACTTGAGTGATCTCAATTTAGGGCATCTCGAATTGAGAACTTCAAACGCTGCACCACTGTCCCGAACATTGTTGCAGATGTCCAACACCAACTCCTCCAGCAATGGCAGACCGGAGAAGGCCTCGATCAAGGTAGCTACGTTGATACTCGCATCCTCCGCGGTGAATCCGTCACCGCGCGCGTTCAATAGAGTGGACGTATCGGCCAAATGAAGAACCCCCAATTTGGGGCAGTTCATCGAAACAGAAATTAGGGCTTCGTCTCCGACGAAGCCGATATACCTCGGATCGAATCTGCACGCAGCTTTGAATTCAATCAGATTGGGGCAGGATTTGGTGATGGCCTTGATCTCATCCGATTTGAATCCTTCGGAGAACGAAGGATTCAGGACATCCAATCGGGCGAGATTCGAAGCCAGGGAAGGGTAAGCCTCGAGCGCAGGCGGAACGTCGTCGGTCCAGCAGTAGAAGGAGGAGAGATCCAGCGATCTGAGGCGGCCGCACTCGGAGAAGAGCATCTTCAGCTCGTCTCCCGCGGCGGCCACCTGGGGCCGCTGGTGCCAGCGCACGAGCCTGACGTGCTCGGCGCCCCGCCACTGGGAGGCGACGAGCTGGATGGTGGAGAGGTTCCGGGCGTAGAAGGTGAGGGAGGAGAGGGAGGGGAAGGCGAGGCGGAGGACGTGGGCGATGAGGGCGGGGTCGGAGGCGGAGCTGAGGGGGTGGCCCCAGGGGGAGAGGAGGGAGAGGTCGAGGGCGGAGACGGAGGGGAAGCAGTTGGGGACCATGAAGAGGTCGCGGAGGTTGCCGCGGAGGCTGACGGCGGCGCGTGTGGCGCGCTCGAGGAGGCACCACTTGCGGCAGGCGAGGGCGGCGGAGTTGCGGCTGCGGACGTCGGAGACGGCGGCGATTATGTTGGAGAGGATCACGTCGGGGAGGTCGCTGATGGTGGTCCCGGCGGCGGCGGCGGCCATGGCCGTGGAAATCGAGATTTTTTTGTCGATTGGTGAGTGTGCTAATTTTCTAACACTCTTTTCTTTTTGTAGTATACTCTCCATTTATCTTCTATCATTTCTTTTCTTATTCTTTTTTCGCAAGATTTTTTTCAGCAAATATTATTAAAATAGTCTTTCGGTGACGAGTGTAGGTTAGCTGGTTAGGGGCTGTGGAACTAAATAAATATAGTAGTAGTAAATAATTAAATTGTGGTAAATTTAATCTTCCTTGTTAGAAATAGAGATTTTGGAGATAGATACATGTTTTAATATGAAATTGATATAGTAAGAAATGAAAATAGAGATAGGAATAATATTATTAGTAAGGAATATTATCTAACCTTATAAAGAAAAATACATTAAGTAGACCGGACAAACTAAAGTGGAAAAAAGATTGTCGGGTCGGTTGTAGTTCATGAGTGTCAACTATTTAATGTAAACTGTTTATAAATTAGGAGGCCAGTGCTTTTCCGTTTATTGAATCTTTTCTATTTTGGGGTTCGGGTTGTTAATAATAGCTTAGTTGGTATGACGTTTCTCAATCATGTAATACGTTGAGAGTTGAAGTTATTAAAAAAAATTTGTTAGGTGGAAGTTGAAATAACTAAATTGCAATTGATTTTTTAGAAGAATACAATTATATCACCACTTTTGGATAGGAGTGTTTTAATTATAACCGTAAAAGGTCAATTTGTATATATTGTATACCATATGCTTAGTTGTATGTATATGATGAAGAATCTTGCACTTTAATTAATTCATAATTTTGATTAATAACTCTCTTATTTTGTTCTATGTCAAACACTTTATCTATTTGCAATCAGCAGTCTCGATGGAGTTCGTTATGGAGTTTTAGAAATATAAAGAGAAGTACGTGGAAAAAGATAATAAAATATATATTCCATTTTTATATATTTCTATTTATTTTATAGTAAATGTGAATGAAATGAGTTAGATATTATAGTATTTATTATTCATAGTAAAAGTAAATTGAAATATTTATTGACAGATAAGATCAAAGGGAAAAATGAGATTTCTAATTGCTAATGGAAAGAATAAATGCAAAATTTTGGACTAATTGTATTTCAACAATAATATAATAATACAAATTTCGACAAAAGGTAATTAAGATTTAAGATAACTTTGTGGTAAAGAAAGTTTTCTATTTTTCTTTCGATTAGATTTGTCTGGATACGATCTAGCCCACGTGACATGATGCATGTGGACAGACGTATTGAAATTTGGAGGTTGGAATTTATAGAGCTTTTATATTTGGAACGTGATACTGTTTCACTCGAAGAAGAAAAGTTTCATAGGATAATAAATAATTAAATCAATATATGTAGTTTCATAACTATTAT
This sequence comes from Salvia hispanica, assembly GCF_029641045.1. NCBI lineage: Eukaryota > Viridiplantae > Streptophyta > Magnoliopsida > Lamiales > Lamiaceae > Salvia > Salvia hispanica. The sequence continues at coordinate 47,444,608 of NC_142696.1, forward strand.
TCACCAACAATTTTTTATCCTTACATCTCTGTTCATAATGGCTTAGTGTGACCACATAGGTTAAGTATGATATCATTTGAAGTACCTTATAAAATTAGATTTATTTAGGATTTGATGATATGGTTGTTTAATAATTAATCTGAAATTAATATTACTTTGTTATTGGAATATCAAGACTTATTATTAATCATTAATGACTTTGTCCCACTTAAATACTGAGCCATAGTTATACACTCAATTAAGCGTCTCTAGTGGAGAGAGTAAATGGAAAGGTAAAATGAAATAACTTTCATATTTATCTCTTCTTCATAAAAGTTTATGCTCCAATGAAAAAAGTATTTGAGGAGGTATTATACTTTCTTTCATTTTGAGAAGTTATTTTTAGCTCTTCTTGATAAAAAAAAGGTATAAAATTAGTTATTTTGTTTGCTTTTTAAATTTACTTCTTTCTTTGGAGTCCATTACTTTTTAAGAAGGTATAATAACCTTTTTCAAAAAATAAATGAGAAATACTATATATTATCAATATACCTTTCCCCTTAAGATGCATTAAGACTTAATCTTGTCAAATTTATTATATCAAAAACTTTTATACTTACACGCTACTCCACATTTTTTATAGATAGGATATTTGTCTATAATTCTTCAACGTATTTTAATAGTCACTAACTAGTGTCCTTTTTTAAATAATTTATATCATCACAACAATCAATTTGATTGTCATTCAACCAAAATGGCTTCGTTCCAAAAATACATTTCAGTGAAATTCCTCCAATATTTTATTAATGAAGAAATCAATAAAATTAAAAAAAAGTAGGAAACTCGATAATGAATAGCATTAAATTTTATAGTTGGGCGAACCTCCCAAACTTATGGCTCTATTTTATGGTCGCATTGAAGTAATGTGAGTAGGTTTCTTGTATACTTTATAGTCTATCTGTTTATATTTTAAGAACAATAATACACCCTCCGTCTAAGATTAAATTTCATATATATGACTGGCACGGGTTTTAAGAAATCGATTAACTTTATAAAAGGAAAAGTTAATAAAAAAAGTTAATGGAACGTGAGTTTACTTTTATATATTGATTTTAAAGTAAAATGTGAATAAAGTGAGTTAATGGAATGTAATACATACTTAATGAATATACGAGGGTTGTTTTTTTGGATATGTCTACTACTTTGGTCGTTACATTCTCTCTCGTTCTTTTACTTTGTATGGAGTCGAAGCTCGCCAAATGTAGCAATTTTTTCTTCAGAAAAGGATGTCATGGATTTTAAGAAAATGTCTAGATTTTGCAATGTAGTTTTCTTTAAATAGGTAGATTTTATCCTTCCAACCATAAATATATACTATCTTCTACCAACCAAGTCAAAAAGTTTATCATCAAAGAAAACTAATTGAAATGTGCAAATTCCTTACAAAGTAAAAGTTATATTCTCCTTCTATTCTATCAAATAATCAACTTTTATTTTCACTCGTATTGAGAAAATATATCTAATGGCCTTCATTTATACACGTTATATTCAATACCGAATAATGTTATTTACTAAAAGAAATACTATTAACTTAATTCAAATTAAAAAAATAAAATCATTTTGAAATATTTTAAAATGCATAGATTTCTTTAAACACAAACTTTGAGAAGGGGCAATTGGCCCAAGTGAAGTGAGAAAGTGACAGTAAGAGCCCACCACGTTGTAGAGAGCTAAGATAGTGATACCCAACTTATGATTATCCAAATGTATAATAGGAATATAATTATTAATGAGCAAGCTAAATTGTGTATCACAAACTTAATGAGTTGTAGGACGTTTAAGTGCATCTTATTACTAAGACATTTTCTATTCAATCAAGATTTCAGAGGTGTAACCATGAAAATAAATGAGAAACTAATATTGATGATTTTCTCCCACCAAAAAAACATTGATCATTTTTTTAGAAAATGAAAAACTTAATCTTGGATATAATAATAAAGACCCCACTCCAATACATTCTTCAGATAAAATGACAGGAAGAAATAGTAGTGCTCCTATATTAGGGCTGGTTATTCGGTCGATTCGGTTAATAACCGAACCGACTTGTCGGTTAACCGACCCCAAAATGCCTTCAAAAAACTAATCGGAATCGACCCGATCTTCGGTTCGGTTACTTAATTAACCGACTCGGTTAGAACCGGTCGGTTCTCGGTTATAACCGAACTAACCGAATTGATTTAACTTATTCAAATGTTTATTTTGCATGATTAAGGTTGTGATAAATAACTCAACCTACACCTAATCACACTATTAGTTTATCACCGAAAGTTGAATTAACTATTTCACGGCCATCCTTCAATGATCAATGATTCAATTCAATGATTCAAGCTATAATATATAAAATTATGAAATTTTCTCACAAAGATTGTTAATTGATTTTGTGTATTCTCAATTCTATGCATTTCTGCATGATTGTAAAACCGAAAACGTCAAATTTTTTATCATATTTTTTTGCATTTTAGTCATAATCATTCAATTTTATTCTACACCATAATAAATTAATTCAAATTAAAATAGACTTTTTTGACATTGCAAATTTGCAATATGAGACTTTGACAAAATTTAGAAGTAAATTACAGATGATGATGATGATTATTATTATTATTATTATTATTATTATTATTATTATTATACTCATATTTACAAGCAATACATATATGATATATTTTTTAGGCTCTTTAATAGACTTAAACTTTAAATGATCTAAAATTTGAAAACTTTTCTCTAATAATAAGTAAAATGTTATCTTATTTTTAAAATAGTAGTATTGCTTAAGCACTTGTTAACTTTGAGAGATCTTATTTTTAAAAATATATTTAGAAACTTTATTGAATTTGATATATTATAACTTTATAAGTATAAATAACTAATAGGTAACAAATTAAAATAGATTTTTTTGACATTGCAAATATGCAATATGAGACTTTGACAAAATTTGGAAGTAAATTACAGATTCTTCTATTGTGACAAAGTTTAAAAGTAAATTACAATTTCTGTTATTATTAATTAAAAATATAATTGAATTTAAAATTATTTATGGTTTTAACTTTTAACTTTCCATCTACTTTTATTATTATTATTATTATTATTATTATTATTATTATTATTATTATTATTGTTGTTGTTATTATTATTATTATTATACTCCTATTTAAAAGTAATATATAAATTGTTTAGGCACTTTAAAATACTTGAACTTTACATGATCTATATTCTATACTTTAAAAACTTGTCTCCAATAATAAGTGAAAGGTTATTCTATATTTAAAATTAAAATAGTAATTCTTAAGAACTTTATTGACTTTGAGCTATAAATTTATAAGTATAATACTCTAATTGATAGTGACACAAATTAAAATGGACTTTTTTTGACATTGATTTAGACAAAATTTAGATATAAATTACAATTTCTTCCATTGTGACAAAGTTTGAAGTAAATTATAATTTATTCTAGTATTAAATAAACATATAATTGAAATTAAAATTGAATTTAATTCGGTTATCGGTTATAACCGACGGTTATAACCGATAACCGACTTTTAGCAAAACTTAAAACCGGAACCGAACCGATAACCGTAAATGTCGGTTATCGGTTAACCGATAACCGACCAATTTCGGTTCGATTCTCGTTTAACCGATTAACCGAAAACCGTTTACTCACCCCTATCCTATATGATAAGATAGTTGAGTGTTTGAATAGTTTGCTCAAAATGTTTTTTTATTCCAAACAAGAATTAGAATACTCCAATACTACTTAACAAAAGAAAAAAAAATACAGTAAATGACTTAATTCATCTTGTATAGTACAATTTTGTACATAATCATATAAGATAATTAAGATGTTGAATAGGTCCGGCTTAATTAGTTGATTTCGTTACTTTTTGGATTGAACGTTTTGTAAGACATTAAAAAAGGCCGTGCTTAGTTAGAGTTTGTATCGCGAAACATCAATTTTTCAATGCGTCATGCATATTGTGATGTACTAAACAGATAAAATTGTGGCATTTTTGTGTCCATATTTGTGTATGAGGTTTAAAAAAGCATGTTTGTGTTTGGTCTTACTGTATAGTGTCGATATGAAAGCATTTTTCATGACATATTCCGTCAAAATAAAACTAAAAGCATTTTGTAAGTTTCGAGATCGAGATGGGTCGGGATGCAATTACCAAAGCAATAACTAATTATACCTTCGTCCATTAATAATACTAGTTTTTATATCTAGTATGAGTTTTAATGTCAAATCGATAAAATGGAATAGCGAGAACAATTATTAGCATATTATTAGTTGAAGATATACAAATGGAAGAAATAGTGAGAAAAAGTGATATGATCGATCATATACTAATATTACCAAAAACTAAAATAGATTCATTTTTTTGGACATACAAAAAAAATATTGCTTGTTTATATAAGGAGAGAGTAGAAGCCATGTTATTATTGTTAAGGCATGTCATATTAATTCAAGTTAATGCTATTTAGTAACACTAATTACAATAAAGACCATGAATTACTCCCTCCGTTTGCCATTAGGAGTCTCATTCTTTGGCGGCGCGGATTTTAAGAAATATTAAGAAAAATAGATGGAAAAAAGTTAGTGGAATAGGGGTCTCACTTATATGTAGTACTAGTTTTAAATGAAATGTGAGTGAAATGAGTTAGGTGAAGATGAGACCCTATTACCATTTATGGTAAAAATGAACGGGACTCTTATTCGCAGACGGATTAAAATAGAAAAACGGGACTCCTATTTGCGGACGGAGGGAGTAAAACCCAATCACAATCAAATAATGATTAGATTTTTCTACTTAGCTAATCGTCGTGTCAATGGTAACAATATTAAATCATGTCGACAATGAATAGAGAAATGACTATTCGCTCTTTTTTCACTATTTTTCTTTTAAAGCTTGTATCGTAACGATGCTAAAAGAGGAATTATACTTAATTGGATTCTTGAACTTACGAATATTCTTTAATTTGGATTCTGTATTTGGTTTAGTTGGATCCTCACTTTTTTTTATAAAATCATAAATGAAGGTTCCCATACCTATATGCAATTTTCTCAATAAAAATGTAGCCTTTTGATTATCACAAAAGAATCCTAACACGCAAATGGATTGAATGCACCCAACACTTAAAATAAGCTACACTGGCTAATTAAAATTAATCATCCTAATTTATATTCTATTCATAATTTTTTTTTTGAAATTCACATAGGCACCTTAACTCTTCCAGCAATTCTAAATAAACTATAATTTTCTCTCATTATTTACAGACAAAAAATGAACTACTGGTTCTTATGTGTAATTTGTCAATAGTTTAATTTTTTTTAAAAAAATACGTATTTAATAAATTAAAATAAAAAAATATATTCACATTTTTCATCTATATTTTCTATTTTTTAAAAATGTACGGAGAAATAGAATCATAATATGACCATATAGGTTTGTGTTAAAATGACAACCCCTCTTAAAATGACACCGTGACACCGCTTATACAGCAATATTATAAACGCTACACAGCAATATTACAAACACTACACAACAATCTATAGATTGTTGTATAGTGTGTCGGATATTGCTGGACAAGAAATATTGCTGGTTAAAGACCAGCGAATTGCTGGCCGTCTTTTTCCAGATTTATTTTTGCCACGTAGCAGCTTATTATTCGTCCACGTGTACAAATAATTGGCTAGAAATGGTGGTATGGTATTATTTTAAGGGTAGTGGCACCCTAACATGCCCCTGACCATATATATCATCAACATAATGTTAAACACAAATTTTGAAAAGTTTAACCAAAACTATTGCTTAATTATTTTCTTATGTTTATATATAGCGATTTCACTCGATCACTATATTGCCGTAAACTTTATACGCAACAGAAGCATCAATTTGTAATATATATACCAAAAAAATAGAAAAAATAAATAAAAGTTGTGGATTTGGAAAAGAAGAAAGTGAAAGTTGAGAGTTCCCCAAAAAGAACATGACATATCTACATATACTATATTTTATCTTGAAAATATCAGAATCGACCAATTCTTTTATTTAGAGAGAGAGGAAGAAACAAGTATTTTGATGCATATTTGTAGTTATCTAAACCATTGGAAGCCTTATCCTAACAGTGAGGATTCTCTTAGGATTAGGTTTTGGATATGAAAGGGCCCAACCAGATTTGTCAATGTTTTCGAATGATTACTTTCACTTCTTCTCTAACATCTCATTCACTCCATTTCACTTCTCATTTATATTTGTATATAAATATATCCTTGAGATAATGTCCACATAGGAACTAATTTGGACATGTCATAATCGATTAATGCCATGGTCGGAATCGTCAAGCGGGAAACCAAGACAACATTAAAATGCATAATTTGTACGATCCGATTTTAAGCTTCTGAAAATATTTGAGAATTCAGCTAAAGTTCGTGATATTAGTGGTCATTTATCTTTATTATCATGTCTTATTTTATTAGTTTAACCGATTCTCTAGTCTTCACATGGCTCCAACATTCGGAGAACTTACATTTATATTACTTATATAATGTGTCGATTTTTCCGGAATTGACATAAGAAAAATTCTAAAATTCGGTAAAAATTTGTTATATTAGGGCATCCGCATCGCTGACTCGATGCTGGCTCGGTCTCGTCTCGACGAGACGAGACAGCATCGAGACAGCGTTGCGACGCTCGTCTTGTCTCGACGAGACGAGGCATCACGTCGCGCGACGCGTGCCGGCCTCGAGCTGGCGAGACGACGCACGCGCTGGAGTATGGCGTGACGCCCACTCGCGGGCCCGCGAGTGGGCGTCGGAATTATGATGTAATATTTTTTTTTATAAATTCAAAAAATTCAAATTTAATAAAAAAAAAATTAAACGGTCAGAAGACCGTTGAAGCCAACGGTCGATTTTTTTATTTTTTTTTATTTTCTTTTATTATTCTATAAATATACTCCATACTCCATTCACCATTTTACACACAAACACTACTCTCATTCCTCTTCCATTCACTACACTCATATATTCCTTTCTCTCAAATTGTTGAAAAAATGTCCGGCGATGGAAACTCCAGTGGCGGTGGCGGCTCCGGCAGGCGGAGCTCCGACGGGTTCGACTTGAACTCGTTCGACGATTGGGCGAGCATGTACAACTTTTTGGGTACTCCTGGTTCGTCGCCGGGCACCCAAGCCTCGACCACTCCGCCGGCGTACCAAACACCACATTTTGATGTGGATGCATACTATCGTCCCTCCCTCCCCCCCAGAGGTACGGGCAATCGCCAGGATTATCCCAAATTCCAGAGAATTTTTTGGCGCCTGAACGCACTTTGCCCGACTGGCCAATAGGTGGAGGCTCCGGCTCCGGCTCCGGCAGGATCGGCCTCAGGCTCTGCGTCAATGCCGAGGAGGAAGAGGTTGTAGGAGACGGCACCCGTCATCCATACAGCCAAGACGAGACGTTGGCTCTGTACGACGCTTGGATCAGCGTCTCGTACGATCCTGTCGTCGGGAATCAACAAACCAACAAGTGTTTTTGGAAAAAAGTCACCGAAGTTTACAACGCACGAAGGCCGAAGAACACCTTTGCCCGCAACGTGAAGATGCTCCGCAGTCATTGGGACCGATGCGACAAAGATGTCAAAAATTTTTGCGCGATATACAGGGCGGAAGAGGCGAATTATCATAGTGGAGCCAGTGGAGCCGACATTCTGAGAGCGGCGTTGCGGGTCTTCAAAGACGACGTCGGTAAAGATTTCGAGTTTGTCGATGTTTGGTCGCAAGTCCACCACCTTGAAAGGTGGGCTGGCGGTGTCGAGTCGGGCTCGAAACGCACGAAGCACACGGCGCGTGGCCACTACTCGTCTAGTGATGGCGGGGAAGGAAACACCTCACGTGAGGGCACGCCAACCGATGATACAGGGGGTCTTCTTCCGGTTCACGGCGTCGGCCGCAAGGGACCAAGGCGGCGAAGGCGGCGAGAGGGAGAGGGAGAGGGAGGGGCCGCGGCGAATCAAGCCAGGCGGGCTCGGGCTCGGGCTCGGGCTCCGGCACGGGCACGGGCACGGGCTCGAACACCCCAATGTCCATGTACATGGTCGCCACGATGGCTGACCTTTCAAAAATGACTCCTGCCCAAGTTTCAGCCCACATGGACGGAATTGAGTTTATGAAAGCTCAACTTGGTATAGGAAATCAATCTAACTTGGGTGCACCGCCGACTTCGGGGGACGATGATTCACCGGCGGAGTAGTTTTTATAGTTTAATTTAGAGTATTTTAATTATGTATTTTTTTTATTTTTTAGGATTTTAAATTATGTATTTTTTATTTTTTTTAGATTTTTAAATTGTAATTTTTATTTTATTTAATGAAGTGTGTTTTTATTAAATGAATTTGTTGAAATTAAAAATAAAAAATGAAATTGAATGAATAGTTAAGAGACGGTTAAGAGATGGAGGGATGCAGGTGTTGTCTCTTAGTTAAGAGATGAGCTAAAAAGTACAGTGGAGCCTATGAATAGTTAAGAGATGAGACGGTTAAGAGACGGATAAGAGACAGGGACGCGCATGGCCTTAGCTATCAATAAGGTAATATGTCCAATTGAGAACACTTTATTACATTTAATGGCTCTTTGGGCTAAACAAATGGAAATGACTCTTAAAAGCTTTATTGAATTTGAGAGTAGTGTGAATGTACTTTTAAGAAAAAAAAGTTTGGGCCAATAGTGTTCATGGGTTTTTACTTTATGCAGGCCTAAAATATTATTTTTGGGCTTGAGTGATTTTAGTTGGGCCAGAAACAATATATGGCCCAACATCAAAATATTTCAATGGATAATTATATTCCTAACCCTCAGTTTTACTAATATTCTCGCTTAAAATTAAAAAGATAAAGTGCAAATTAATTGCCCAAAAATTATGAAATTTGATTATATTATTATGTTTTATTCAGTAGCTTTAAAAATCATACGGAAAAATCATATAGTAGTATGATTTTATTTCCAATTATTAATAGCAAAAAGATCGTGTCTCCTACGTGTAATGTACTGTTGATGTTGTTCAACCAAACACCATCGTTTTATTCAGTAATAGATGACACCGTTTTACATCAGCGGTGGCGTCAATGTATAACTTTACATCTATTATTATAGTAGCATATATGATTTCACCCAAAATATCATCGTGATATAATATTTGCTAACAAATCCAAATTTCATGTTTTTCCGACTATTTGCGAAGTGTAGTAGGCAATTTTCGCGAAAATAAGTACTCCCTCCGTTCCATTGAAGATGACCACTTTCCTTTTTGGTTTGTCCCAATCAAGATGACTCATTACTTAAAATAAAAACACTTTACTCTCTCCTCTTAATTACCACACAAAATATAATTACATAAAATCTCGTGCCGCCCAAGGAAGGGGTCATCTTCCTAGGGACGGAGGGAGTAAAAGATAATGTTAAATATACTAATTTACCCTATAACCTATCAAGAGCTAGTAGAATCGTATGCCAATAATGTCGATGTTCAATTATTTGGTTGATATGAAATCAATCCAACTATTATAATGAACATCAAGAATTCAGCAGACGATCGGTAGTTTTCTTGATTAATTTCGTGGTTGTAGGATAAGGTCTCCATTTCTGAATGTGACAATACAAATAAGGTCAGCGCCCATGGTCAAAACCGCCCCAATTTTGGTTTGTTTTGAAAAAAAAAGAGATTTATATTAAGAACAATAAACACTCTAATGTTAAATTTAAAAATTGTCATGAATATTTTAAACACACTGTAATATTTATTCATAAAAATATTTACTTTTATTTGTTAACATTATTACTTTTCAATAATACAATATAAATGTGAGAGAGTTTTTTCACTTTTTTGTCTACAATTAATTTTCATTAAAGTTGCACCATGTTACATAACTAATGGTTTAATATTTTTAACTGAATATGTTTTTCTTCAAAAATTAGATTAAAGTGTAATAATTTGGAGGTTGAGGAAAAGTTTAATCTTTTGAAGGCTAAGGGTGTGGATCAAGGATGGTGTCTGGAGTTTCCACTTTCATACGGGCAATATATGAGGAGGACTTATTGGATCAAGGGTGATGTCTGGAGTTCCACTTTCATACGGGCAATATATGAGGACTTACTTAAAATTAGTAGGACCGGACACAAATAAAGAACCAAGCCTCTTCTTGAAGGGTGACGCAAATGTGACATTATGGACTCGTATCCCTCACCTCTGGTGAGTTGTGGTTCTTCAACTTTGTTGTCACCTGTTATTCTGTTCTATTTTTTTTTTCTTTTGTTTGGAGGGTGCCCATCTTGAACTTGTTTGATTGATTATTTCTTGTCTATGTGTGCTTAGTTTTATTTGTTCTTGTGTCTTTCATTTTATGAAAAAAGGTGTAATGTAGTTGTAGGAGTTAGTAAAGCTCATATATTCTCATATAGTTATGTATATTTTGGTATTTTCATGTATGTGTGTTTTTTTATATACAAATATAGGTATATATTACTATTGACATTGGCAGACAAGTGGGAAATTGTCGTACAAGCCAGTGGGGAATGGGGATCATGAGTATTGACATTTCCTCAAGCACCACTTCACAACTACTCGAGGATGCTTGTGGTTTGTGTCTCTCATCTTTGAATTTTTATTATTTATTTGTATGAAAAGGAGATACAATATTAATCTTAGAATATACAACTATATCTATTACTAGCAATTCATATGAAACACTAGTATCTATCATTGTTTGGATGTTTATTTGAAGACATTATCATTCAAATGTGGAGTCTCGATGGGATGTGTTGATTCGTTTGTTGATGTCTAGTTTGATCGCTTTGTGTTTTCCTTTATCATCTTTCTTTAACGATAGCTCCCTTGCTAGCTTTTTTGGGAGGGGTTTATTTTTGGCTCGAAAATTTTTGCTTTATTTCGTTCGATAGTATAAATTGTTGAGATTAAACAAGCTTAATTTATTTTGGGAGTACTTAAGTATTTTTTTTTAAAAAAAAAAACTCAAGAGTAATTGCAATTCATGTACATTATTTTTATGCTACAACAACAAATATCTCTTCACACATCATCTACGTATAAAATTGAAGTGTTTATATATTGACCTAATGGTAGAATGGTTACTAGTTCAAAACTCATACATTCTAAGTCATAAAAATTTCAAATAATTAATACTAGTTCTCAACCAAAATTCAAAACACAAAGTTGCATCTTCTCATCATTTTTTCAGGAACAACAACATACAATTAGTTTCTATTCTAACTTCGATGCTTAAAAGTTAGATCGCTCATGATTTTGGTATATTAATATTAAGGATAAAAGACAGATCAGTATAGCTAGATCATAAATAATTCTCTATGGTTTGCATCTTACATGTCATTTCTTTATTTCAAATACTCCACGTCATCTTATAAGTCGGATTTCCAAGATAGAAGTACTCCATGGTAAATTTGTAGATAATGCATCTAGTTTATAGTAGTATAAAACTGAAACAATTGTGGGCCACAGTCACTATAGAAAAATATAAAAAACACAATATATAGTTAGATTCTATCCGCATAATTATAAAATAGGCCAAACCTAAGATGATCAAAATAGATATGTAAAAAATAATAGCTAGCCACCAACTTAATTTTAATAAAATATAGTAGTAGTTGATTTATTTTTTTTAATTTTTGGATCAAAATGCCCTTTGAGTTTATTTGTATTTATATTTTTTTCTCTCACATACTATATCGCCCTAGTTCACTTATCTATCTTCAGCATTATCCTACTACCGCTAGAATTGTCACTGTTATTGTCACCACACAGTGTCAGACTATGAATTTGTGATATGCACCGACCAATTCTTACCTTTCATTCCAAACTTTAATTTGGTATTCATACAATGCAAGTTTGACAAGTGTGGTATGAATTCGGCCGAATTTATACCAAATTTGCCAGACCTACGCATGTCTGGTAATCCCGGTACGAAGGTAAGACAAAGAAGGATCGACGAGCGACCGATGATCATAGGCAGGTTTAAGGTGGAACGACGACCATGGTCTGTGTAAATACATGAGAAAACGTTTAAAAACGAAAGAAAAATCATACATTTTCAATTCGCCCGAGATACATAGGTATTATTTTCGTCCGAAAAAAAAACAATAAACCTACCACACTTCATTAAAAACTATATGTTGACACACATCTATAGTTTTTCACTATTGCCACATTATCAAAATCACGTGTGTAAAGCCCCAATTCCCCCAAATTCACCATTTCAAAAATTAATGGAGAAAAGATAATAAGAAAGCAACACATTTGGTGGCCCATTGCATGTCAACTCAATAGTCCTTTCTTCCCTTCTTCCCTCTCCCCTCCAAACTTGCCCTATTTAGCATCAAAACACACACACACACACAACAAAAAAACCTCCTCAAAACCACCAATGGACCGCGGCAAGGATCCAGCCTCCGAGCCCTCCTCCGCCCCGAGCCGCTACGAGTCTCAGAAGCGCCGCGACTGGAACACCTTCGGCCAGTTCCTCCGCAGCCAGCAGCCCCCGGCGGAGCTCCACCGCTGCACCAGCGCCCACGTGCTCGAATTCATGCGGTATTTGGATCAGTTCGGGAAGACCAAGGTCCATTTACAGGGCTGCGTCTTCTACGGGCAGCCCGAGCCCCCCGCGCCCTGCACCTGCCCCCTCAGGCAGGCGTGGGGCAGCCTCGACGCCCTCGTGGGGCGCCTCCGGGCGGCCTACGAGGAGCACGGAGGCCCCCCCGAGACGAACCCCTTCGCCAGCGGCGAAATTAGGGTTTATCTCAGGGAGGTGAAGGAGTTTCAGGCCAAGGCAAGAGGGGTTTCTTTCAAGAAGAAGAAGAAGTCCGGTGCTGGGAAGAGCGATGATCAGTCGACTTCCTCGTCGTGAGAAGACTTGTCTCGTATCGATTGTGTAAGACAACTGATGCGAGGTTTATTAAATTAAATTGAACCGTCTCCTCTTATAATAACTTAAAATTTTTTGGGATAACTTCTGTTCTGATGTTTGGTCTGTAACATATGTTAAGTACTTTTCGAATATATGTAGATTCGAATTCGATTCATTTGCAGATGGCTCGGTGTTCAACTTTATATGCCGAAATCGTTGATATATATTGACTATAAGAAAACTTGTTTCGTATCGATTATGTAAAACAACATACAACTATCTCTCCTCTTAGTATTCAAATATATGTAGAGTCGATTGATTTGCAGATGACTCGGTATTTCACTTTTTATGTTAAAATCGTTGATATAAATTAATTATAGAAAACTTGTTTCATATTGATCGTGTAAAGTAACATATGTGATGTTTATAGACTAAATGAGCGTCTTTCTTATAAGCTCATTTTTGGAATGAATTCTTGTTTGATTTGTGATGTTTACAAATACATATGCAAAATTGAGTACTTTGCAAATTGATTCAGTGTTTCACTTTCTATTTCAAAATCATTGATATAAATTGACTAAATTTGTGAATTTCATTTTACATCGAACATTCTAGCTAGTGCTAATCAGAATGTATATTATTGATGATGATATCAATTTAATTATGCAGTTTTCAAAATATTTTAATTTATGCAATATATATGTTGATGATGTTATTTTATGCGATCTATATTCAAAGAAAAACAGAAGCCAAAATGAAATCAAGAAACCCTAAAACATGAACATGAACTCTTCTTGCAAAACCATCAATTTTTCAGGTGAAATAAAGTACTATACATTTTTAAGGATGACTTTGTCCAAATTTATGCAGGCAGAAATTTTCAACCGATCATCAAAGAAGAGGGAGAAAAACACACATTCACACACATAGTACTAATATGTAGTAAGATTCCCCACCAAAAATGAGTAGCAATAGTATTTTCATGTCAGCCTTCCATTTCGTGAGCATCTTTTGAGATTGTGGCAGATCTTTTGCCCCCACAAATAGTCAATCGTGTTAGAGGGTAAGTGGTATATGTTAATTAAATCAAGAATGGGACACATATATCATAGTATTAAATAAATTATTAATATACTTCATCTACTTTTGTTAATTGGTGATATGCAACAAACCAATCAAATCAAAAGATATTGTATTTTAGACCATGCACATTTCTCATCATTGGCCATTTGGGTGTGTACGAGAAATCATAAATATATGTGGTTTATTTAAGAGATATTTGTTGCTAAAATCATGAAATTTTAATTTTTTAAATTTATTTTTTCCATAAGGAATTATTAAGGTGAAATTAAAGTCTAGCTAAAAATTTAAAATGCCAACAAAGACAAAACGTAGAACAAACTAAATTAAACGACATCGTGTTGTAGTCCTTGAGCATTTGGCACTCCTCCGAACCCGAACTTGGCACCCAAATCTACACATGATTTCAACACATGGTCAAGTCTTTCTCATTAGTTATGCGCTTCATCAATATTAATACATATAGGGGTCGTTCAATTGCCATATAACTTGTGACTATAAGTCATGTCTATTTTTTATCACATATTTGTTATTACACATAGGGGTGATCGACCGCCATGTTTACATATTACTGGAGGTCATGACTATTTTTATCTCTTGTTCGGTTGTCTTTTTCGCAAAAATTCAGCTAGTAAAACTGTATCTTGAACTATTTTTACAGTGTCGAGATTATATTGTGGAGTATCTCAAAATTATCAACCTCATATTCAACCATGTAACTAATTTAATTCCTAAAAACCTGGCCTCATTTTGACTTATTTTATATTGTAATTCATCATTACCTTGTCTAATGAATCGAAGACTACAATAAAAGTCTCCTCAACTTCTATTTACTCAAAAGTTTTTGCCGTGAAATGAGTAAAGAAAACCGAAACTTCATAAATTGCCATTCAAATGTCGAAAGTTATTTAACAAATTTCAATTCATACAAAAGTTCATGATTTTAGAAGAAATTAGCCATTTATTTCAAAACAACTTGAGATTTTGTCGTGAAAAGCCACACCAGCTCGATTAAGACATAACTCTTTATCGGTAAAAAAAATATAGTAAGAAAAATTTAAACTTCGCGAATTCATTTAAATTTTGAAAAATATCAGATAACCAAAATTAGTCCAAAGTTTACAATCTTAGGTCCAATTATTCCTTTAATTAATCACACCATAAGATTCTGTTGTCAAAAGCACCAATAATATTAATGATCCCCCACTAATAATAACTTTCTTTACTCAATAACTATAAAAAGTGAGCTAGGACAATTCATAAATTAGAATTTGAATGCCTAATTCTCTTTACATCGATCTTTAGTAGATTGCCCTCTGTCTGTTTAGATTTTGTGGGACAACTCAATTATTCAATTTTGTCCTAATGCTTCTATTTTCCTGTAATCCAAAACCAAAACATCCTGAATTTCATAAGGTTGATTATTCCCACTTTGAAAATTTATTTCAATGAGTGCAGGCTTTGTACTATTTTTCAGATATAATAGATAAATTACTTCAAATGAACTTCATACTAAATTTGCTCTAACTGGTAAAAAAGTAGACATCGTTTGGTTTGTATAGTATTATAAATATTACTATATTAGTATGAATAACCAATGACTAATGGTTTTGTTTGTTTGATTTGAAGAGTTTGAAATATAATAACATTGTGACAAATTGAAATAAAAGAGACTAACTAATTATTTATAGATATTTTTAAAAAATCACTATTAAAAAAATTAATATATTGGGCCATGTTATAATGTTACAACATTCGGCCCTTCACAATTTTTTATATGTGTGTGTACGTTGTATTTTGTTTTATTAGATGTCACTTAGGGTTAATTATAGGGTTTTTGGCTTTTTAAACTAAAACTTTTTCTCGAATTCCGGTTTCTCCCATGAACTATGAGATTTGTTTTTAAAACCACGAACTTTCATTTCGCTAGGATTTTTCCCCGGCGGGTCAACGGCGAAACCCGGGTTGTCTACATGTCAATTTTAATCCTATTTGTCACTAAATTGATTACTTGGATCCTATTTGGCACAATATTACATACAATCACAATTATTACATAACAAATGACAAATTTTGAATAAACAAAACAAACTTTAACATTTTGAATTATGCTATTCGGGTCAGAAATGTGCTATTCCGGTCGGGTTGGAAAAATCCTAACGAAATGAAAGTTCGTGGCTTTAAAAACAAATCTCATAGTTCATGGGAAAAACCGGAATTCGGAGAAAAGTTTTGGTTTAAAAAGCCAAAAACCCTTAATTATATTATTGGGATAACTCAACGCCACGCCTACCCACGAATTTGCAATTTCATACAGTATTTAAAATTTTTAAACATCGTTATTATCTTTTTATTACTTAATTGTTTCGAATCACATCTATAAAACTATATAGTTACAATTATATCACCGAGTCGGCTTATGCCTCCTTATCGATATATGTAGGACGAATTTTGCTGAAAAATTTGTAGTATATTGTAATTATAGTTAACATTTAAAATATGTATGATGAAATTTTGATTATATAAACTATCAATCCATTTGAACTCAAATTGAGGATCTATTGTTACTTTCAGGGAAAAAAAATTTAAAAGTCAATATATAAGGGCCTATAAAGAAATAGCTTTGTGGACTATGATTACCCAACATAAAAACATATTTCAACAGGCCCAAATGTCCTGGCCTGTTTTGTATTTACTCTCGTTTTCAAATATGTTGGGCTAGACAACATAATTATACATTATCTTTTGCAAGTTCTATCATTGGATGTAATTCAATTTTTAGGAAAAAATATAAAAACTATTCAAAATTGGTGTATCTCATTTTTTTTAAAGTTAGGAGATTATTAACATTGCAATTATGAACTTTGGATAATTTTGGTTGGTTTAGTTTCTTTTAAAATTTGAATGATAATTGATAAATATGAATATTTTATCTTTTTTTTTTTAATGAAATCAAGTTGCCCTAAGATCAAAACTGATGTGGGAAAATAGAACACTATGATGGATAATAAACCGCTCGATGCTATACAATTTTAATTCTCTTTATTTCACATTTTTGGTATTTATCAAAAGATTCAAAACGTTCCCATTTTGATTGATTTTTTTTGGTGGCATCATTTTCTATCCTTTTTTAATAATTATGAAGCTTACTCAAGTCATGATTCGATGACAAGCCAAGAGTTCAAAAGTACAAGCGAATCAGTGTCACAACAAAAACAGAAGCAGAAAGAGAAAAAAAATAGCAAAGAAAAGCTGAGGCCAGGGGCGGCTACAACCACCTCACAATCCTTACATAACCAAGAACTAACCATAGCAAAAAATTAAAAGATCGTTCAAGAAAACACAACACGTGCTGCAACCGATGCCAAACAGCAAGAACAACAAGAACCAAACAAAGCCTCCAAAGCAACAAGGGCCTAGGCAAACGCAGCTTCACACCATTAAAAAGGGGGAAACAGTGGAAACGTAACAAAGCCACCTCCAAAATGCCATAGGCATTTTCTTGGATTCTTTGGTCCATTCCACGTTCTAATGTTGTTTTAAATCTTCTAGAACCTGATTAAGTGAAAAGAGAGAGGTCGGACACCAAAGTCTAATCCACATACCGAGCCACCAAAATAGACGCTTCTTTTGTATATCCCAACTGGGGTTGAGTTTCTAGAAAATCACCTTGTTTCGAATATTCCAAATCGACCATGATATGATATAAAATATGGACACCCACATCTTCTTGTCAAACTTACAGAAAGAAGAATCCATCCAAATATGGAAGCACGACCTTTAGCTCTCCTGGAATGCTAAAATATAGATTCTAGCGCTCACAACAAAAGTACCAAAGACTATTTAAGAATTTGCATGTGAAGGTAAAGTGTGCAATCGACTCTGCTCCTTCCTTGCACAATGCAATCATCCTCAATTTCTATCTTGGTACATAAATTTCAATTTAGGGGCAAAATAAATAATTGAAAAAAGGGAAATTGGTCTCTAAAACCATTAACTTTGTCAAAAATTTGGTATTTCCCATAAACTTTGAAATTGGTATATAATATCATGAACTTTACATTTTGTTTGGTATTTCCCAAACTCACCCAAATATGATATTTTAGTCAAAATCTTATTTAACGTAAGCAACCGTGATATGTTTTATAATATTTTAAACCACTTTTTTAAGTTCATAACATATAGGATAAAAAGTCACGTTGAAAACCATGTAGATTTAATTGTGTCAAGTATGATTAAAAAGCCTCGTAAGTTAGTCAAATATAGTAATAAACATGCCGTGGGAAATACCAAACAAAATGTAAAGTTCATGATACTATATACCAATTTCAAAGTTCATGGGAAATACCAAATTTTTGGCAAAGTTCATGGTTTTAGAGACCAATTTCCCTTGAAAAAATTGAAAGTTCGTTGATTATCATTCAAGCAAGAATTGGCGCAAAATTCTTGATTTTAGCGCAAATGGTATTCCTATTAAGTTTTTTTTTTACCAACAAATGGTATTTGATTTTGATAGAAATGTTCATGATCCAAAATGTTGACACTTTTAAGTTTTAACTTGACTGCATTTATTTGACCAAAATCTGAAAAAAAAAATCCCTTTAGCAAATTTGCATTATTTGCCAAGCCCAATTTCTAAATTTATATGATGTACTATGATGTAATTAGTCTAATTGCCATACAAGTCATTTTCAAAATTGCACACAAACTTTAAATAGATATCGAAACCATACGATAGCTTTCATTACAATATAAATATTCCAGTGGACTAAGTTAACACAAAAAAAAAACATTTCACAGTTTACCACTGTCACAAAAGTATTCCACCAACATAGTTTCATCATACCCAGTAATTATAGATTATAATCTAAAATTAGCAAAACCTGTACGTATATTAGCTACTACTACCAAGCTACTTGTATTTTCCAAAAGGATCAGACCATCACTTTGCCAAATCTTCCTCCAACTTCTCCAATTAACTGTCTGTTACACAAAAAATAAAATAAAATAAAATAAAAATAGTAAGAACATTTTCTAGGGAGAAGTAGTTGTGCGTCATGAGTTCGAATCCCACCAATGTAACCTTGAAGGGAGTCGAATCCAATGAAGAAACACATCGTAACGCTGTAAAAGTTCATTTACGAGACACTC
Organism: Salvia hispanica; assembly: GCF_029641045.1. Classification (NCBI taxonomy): domain Eukaryota; kingdom Viridiplantae; phylum Streptophyta; class Magnoliopsida; order Lamiales; family Lamiaceae; genus Salvia; species Salvia hispanica. Next base: position 47,463,810 of record NC_142696.1, read on the forward strand.
CTTTTGTCCCCTATTAGATGCTATTTTGGTGTCTCCGCTAATGATAATTCGTTCATTCGATTTTTGATTGTTGGGGGACACATACTATTAGCTCATCTCATTCACATTCTACAACAAACTAGTACTGTGCAAGTGTGAGATTCACTTTACATTCCAATCATAACACACGTGTCACAGTGTGCCAATTTATTAAAACTAGTGTCGAAACCAAATATGACTTCCAAATGTAACACCTTATTCATAGCACTTGTGTCCCACAATTCATCCAACAATTTCAATGAATCCTATTTCATGCTTCAAAGGGAATTGATTATTTGTATTCACATTTTCCACCAAAGCCAAAGCCTAGACTTAAACATAGTGTTAACTACATCAAAAGCAACAACATCTTTTTCATATTCATGAACCTATAGTCCTGTGCATAAACGCAACTCAGTTGTTAAGACTCTTTTCCACTAACTCGGGCAAAGTGCAACTCAGTCGTTAAAACGATATTTTCAAGCAAGAGGAGAAACATACTAGTAATATTTTGGGAAGTGCTTGAGGTTGTCAAGCTGAACCTGAGCTCTAAGAAGCTCCAAATCCTTAGCAAACTGCATCCTCTGCTTCTCAAACTCCACCATCTGCCTCTGCTTCGCAACCTCAACTTTCTCATAGGTCTCGCCCAGGCTCATTATCGCGGCCGCCAGCATCCGGTACCCGTCCCGCCTCTCCGTTACGGCCTTCTTCCTCCTCTTGGCCGCGGCCGGCGACGGACGCTGGCCGCTGTCGCCGTACTCCTCCTCGCCCCGGCCGGCCTCCATCGCGGCCGCGGCGGCCGCCATCACGGAGAAGTTGCGCTCCGTGACGCCGCCGCCGGGGCCCGACCGCTTCGACCTGGGCCCCACCGGCACCGACCACGGGAGCCGCAGGAGGGGGCTCCGGTTAACCGCCGGCGAGATTTTCCGGCGGCCGGAGATCGGCTCCGGCGACGGCGACGGCGACGGAGACGGGGAGATCTCCGGCGGCGGGGAGATTTTCCGGCGGTGGCTTCTGTTTCCGCCGGCGGCGGCGGCGGATTTGGAGAAGGAGTCGCCGATGAGGGCGTCGAGGCTGCGGAAGTGGGGCCAGGAGGAGGCGTAGCGGCCGTTGGATTGGACGGATTTGGCCTTCTCGATCTTGTACTTCTTCTTGGTGGTGTCGATGCGGTTTTTGCACTGGACGTCGGAGCGGCGGAGCTTGGCGGCGTGGGCGGCGTTGACGGCGTCGGCGACCTCGCGCCACTGCTGCTGCCGGAGATTGCCGCGGTTCAGGGCGAGGTAGTGGGCCCCCCACGCGTCGATCAGGGTCCGCGTCGCCTCCTCCGACCAGCAATCCTCGCGGCCGGGGAAGGCGGCGGCGGATTTCGGCGGCGGCGGCGGCGGAGATGGGGAATCGGGCTTTGCCGGGGAGGGAGGGGCGGGATCTTCGGCGTCGGAGGGGGGGCGGCGGGGGGAGGGGGAGGGGGAAGGGGAGGACATGGCTGTAGCGGCGGCGACGGCGGAGGAGGAGGGGGAATTGGCGGTGGCGGTGGCGGTGCGGTAGAATTTTGAAAGAGGGGTTTTTTAGAATTGGGGGACCGATTTGGAGCCTCTTTATTTAACCGAATAAATTTTATTATTATTTTTATTTCTTTTTAATTATGTCGTGGCATGTTCCTACTACTGAGATGGAAACCAAGTTATTTTTTTCTTTTTTTAATACGAACGAACTATATTTAAGATGATAAAGGAATAATTCCCATATTAAATCACAATTATATGTTTATATTGATCTAATTTTTAAAATTAGAATATAAAATCATAACTTATATAGTAGTAATATTTTTGCAATCGTCTCACTATAGTCAAAATCTGACAACATCAAATATGATGGGATGATTTTGAACGAAATAACACCAATCTATATGAAACAAAGGTGATTTTTTGTTACATCAATTTTAATTACAAGGGAATGATTGAGAAAATTTTGAAATTTTATGATTTTATATTCCAATTAAAAAAGTTAATGTACCATCAAAAGTTAGTGAAAAATTGCGATTTAAATGATAATTACCTTTCATTAAATGATGAATGACTTGGTTTATGTAGATTGATTTTGAGTGTGTGTTGCATTTTGAGTGTGAAAATTAATTATCATATTAAAGAATTTGTTGGAAGATTTGAAGTTAATATGTATTGGAAACCTATTAAAAACTGATTCAATTTAGAATAAGTTGTTAAGCTTAAAAAATTTGGAGCTCTCTCTTCTACGTGATCTCTTGGTCAATCTGGTGGCTCAGGAAGAAAGTAAAATACGAAAAGATGAAATCAAATTGGGATGTAGAGAAAAAACTATTGTACTACTTCTTTGGAGGCCTGAATCGTGGATTAAAGGGTGGTGTCCAAATTTTCCTCTCGCCCGGACATATATGTGGAGACTTACCTAAAGCTAGAAGATGGTTGGGCACAAATAAAGTATGCCTGGTGAAAGTGGCTATTCAACTTTATTGTGGTTGTTTGGTCCTTTGTTAGTGGTCTTTTGGTTGTCGAGTGCTCTTAGAGCATCTCCAATGGTACTTCGGCAAGAAATCGGCCAGAAATCGGCCAGCAGTTTCTCCCCATGCCACGTCAGCAGCACTAAAAATCCACCTGCCACATCAGATTTAGGTCACCCATAGGTCAGCCGCAATAAAAATAATTCAAAAAATACTACATTTACGGAATTAAAATTACGATTAAATTACGGAATTAAATTTACGAGACATATACGGGAAAATTCATTAATTTTATTTAAATAAAAAAAGTACATTAACTAAAAATCAAAAAAATTACATAATAAAAAAAATCTGGGCTTCCACACACGAGCCACCGCCCCACTCTACTCCTCACTAATTTATTAAAAAAATACATTAAAAATGTTAGTATGCCTTGTATCCGTTATAGTTTGCCGCTAGCCGAATGGGGGTCTCGGTCAGCGAGTCAGGGGGTCAAGGGGGGCGACGCCCCCTTGCCATGGGGGTCCGGGGGCGCGGAGAGGCCCCCGGCCCGACGGTATGACATGTTTATGTTTTAGGTCTTAATTTTGTATTGGGCTAGTTGTTGTTGTCCATCGCTAGATGTTGCTCTTGTACATAAATTTAGAGATAGAGAAAATCGCGTTTATATAGTTTTTCAAAAATTAAAAAAGAGGATTAAAAAAAAAAGAATTAAAAAAAATTAAAAATAAAATTAAAAAATAGCGCTGGCCGATCGCTGGCCGATTGGGCCGCCACAATGGCGGCCAGCGCATCGGCCAGCCACACGCGATCGGCTAGCCCACGCCAGTTTTTTTCGCCGATTTGGCGCTAGCCTGCTCCAATGGTTCGGCTAGCCGATCGGCAAGCGCCGCGAATCGGCTAGCCGGTCGCTAGCCGACCATTGGAGATGCTCTTATTGAACTTGTTATTTTGAGGTGTTGTAGGTTGTGTTTGATTTGTCAATTTTGTGGTGTTTCTTTGTTTTGGGAGAGCTTTAGTTTTTTTTCAAGCTTTTGTACTCTTTTGCTCAAACTTTTTTGAATGGTTTGAGCCTTTATTTTTATAAAAAAAAAAAATGGTTCGATTAATGAACTCGTGTATGCTTGGTGATAGAAATCCATGAGTTCCATCCTAAAACCAATTGGTTATAGGAGGAGGTGCCCATGAGACTTATATAGTGGATTAAGCTTTTTTACTACACCGATGTGGGATATTGTTACATTCATTTTATGTTTCAATTGCCAACACCCTTCTTCAAACCCTTCAAGGTGAACTTTGGAGGTGTTGGACTTTTTTTTATGATCGGTTGGACAACTGGCCCAATTTTTTTCTCGATCGGTTGGACCACTGGCCCAAATTTTAAGCGACCCGCTCTGATACCATGATAGAAATCCATGTGTTCTATCCTAAAACCAATTTGTTACAGAAGAAGGTGTTATACCCTACCTATCAGGTTGAAGACAAATTTGCGAAAAAATATGAAAGAATAACTTTGATTTTATAACAATCGTCTCGTGTTAATTTTTGTGCACAAGCTCGTAGGTAACATCTTTTATGGGACGAAGGAAGTACTACTACTTTTAAAATCTTATGACGTTTTTGCACATTTATTCGATTTTAGCTGGAATTAGCAAATTAGGTCTGCCAATTATTGAGATGACCTGATATTTTCATAGTTGGTAGTTTTGTTTAGATTTTGGTGGTTTTGAATGAACAAGTATATATGTCGCCAAAAATTAGGAGGTAAGGCATGTGTCCAAGTCCAATTGTAATTTTAAAGATTTCTAATATTGTGAAACTAGGAATTTATAGATTTCTACTAATGTTAAACTAGGATTTTATAGGTTTTGGCGTTTTGTGTTTGTTACGGGAAGAAAAATTGGAATTAGTTATGGATGAATTTGAGAAATGATTATGTTGTAAAAGAAGAGAGCGTTGATTCGTTGGCTCTCCATAGTTATGTTTATATGTTTTATAATTAAAATATAAAATATATATGTGAATTGTAGTAGCATATGTTAAGGTATTTATTGTAAATCATGTTTTAAACTGGTTGGTATTTGTGAATATTTACTTTTTCACTTTTAATGATAAGAAATTATTTATATTGCATAATTTTTATTATTATTGTCGATTTATTTTAGAAATAATACTATAGAGTGATTACTATAGAAAATCTTTCTGCGATATCTTATGGTACAATAAGTTAACAATATTCATAACCTACATAAACGTTGACAATACATCATAAATGATTGCTAGTGTCGATCTAAAGTCACTTCCTATCTTAGATGACACTAGGGTGTCATACTCCATATAACATTGAATTGGATCACAATAATAGGTAGATAAGTACTTCATTCTAGTTGAATCAGTTATGAAGCCTTGGTACTACTTATTTCTGAAATAGATAAGTACTTCATGCTAGTTGAATCGATTACGAAGCCTTATTACTACTTATTTCTAAAATTATTGGAATACTAACATAATATAATTTATACACTATTTGGACTTGTCAATCACTAGTATACAAGAATGTTTAGCTTTGTTATCCACCCTCTGTTTTAAGTATTAAAATTATGATTTCATTGTTCTAGCACTCTTATCGAATAGATTGCTTATATTGAGCTAAACATAACAAGCTTGATTACTAATGCACAGAGAATAACTTAAATAAAATAAATTAATGAAATTAAAAAGAAACTAATATTTCACTAATTAAAATTGATAATGATAGTGACTGATCAATATTCCTAGACTTTGATTAAATCAGACTTAATTTAACTAAGAGAAAAGTCTATTAGGAAAAAGCATATTTAAATTTCCTTGGATCATGAGATATCTCCCTCTCTATCTCTCCTCATGCGGTATTGTAATATTAAATTTATTTCCTATATAAGGTTTAACAGTTTATTATAATTTATATGATCATATTATAATTATGATAAATTATTTTATTTATTTATTAGGAGTTAAAAGTGATCAGTTCGAGATTTAATTTGTAAGTAATGTATCGAATTAATAATAAATTTTAGGTGTTAAAATCCAAGAAAATGTATAAAAAAACATTATTGATGATTCCAAGATGAACTAAACCAAAATGATTTTCACATCAAGCACGTGCCGTAATGTTTCTCTCTATAGGAGTATAAATTTAAAATTGCAAATTTAGTCTTTTTCTCAATATTTTAGAGCTCGTGGATATGAACAAAAATTGACAAATTCGATGTAACATTCCCATTTATTTGAGTATTTTTTTTCCTTTGAACAGGCGCTGTGGATACTCATTGACTACATAGGCCCGCTCCAATTTTATTGGCCCGATATTATTTGGGCTTAGAATAAAAAAACTAGGCCCAATACAAAGCTTCAGCGCGAGATAAATTTGAATTGTACAAAGGTACATAATATATAAGTATTTTTTTTTTTACAAACACACAATTACTCAAAATCTGAACAAAAATGATAAAGCCCCACTCTACCGTTAGACCACTTGCGTTTATGTAAATTTAATATCAATAATAATACAATAATAACACATTATTTCAGGGGTACAGTTGTATCCTTGTTCTTAGCTGGATCCGCCAGTGTTTTTTATTGATCTTCTCGATTGCTAGGGTTTTCGATACAAGCATCTTGTATCACACCCCGACAAACCCAGGAGGCCAAGACATGATGGAAGAAAAGGGGAAGAGCTAAACAATCAAGTGACAACATAAATCAATAACCACCCAAGAGCCAAATAAGTACAGTAACATTTTGGGTTCGCAATTTCTCTAGATGAAAAGAACATACCCGTGTGAACTGTGAACACGCTCTCCATACACGACCCCTTCTAAAGTTGCATTGCAGCAAAAATCAACAAAGAACAAAATCCATTTAAAATTTGGCCTATATATAATTATTGTTAGTTAATTAAAATTCTCCCCTTCGTTAGACTTGCTAATTCTTAGTTTTAGAATAGTACTCTCTGTCCCAGATAATTCGTCCCAATTTTCTATTTCGGTCCGTCCCACATAATTTATCCCACTTCACTTTTACCATTTTTGGTAGTGGACCTTATATTCCACTAACTCATTCCTATTCACATTTTATTATAATAATAATATATAAAGGTAGGACCCACATTCCACTAACTTTTTCAACCCACTTTTCATTACAATTTTTAAAACTCGTGCCCGGTCAAAGTGATCCGAATTATCCGGGACGGAGGAAGTAATTTTTTAAATCAAGATTTGGCATATATATAATTATTTTTAGTTAACTAATTGTTAATGTTTTGTAAATTTAAAATTTGTCTACAACGTGTTTAATTATACTCAATTTAGGAAGCTCTCAACACTATTTTAAATCAAAATAAAGTTTGATGAGTAATAAGTGACTTTGTGTATCATTCACATGACAAAGGGGACAATGGCTTTCTAGATGACGTGGCTTCTTCAAAACCTCTTACTCCCTCCGTCCCAGAGTATTAGACCAACTTTCCTTTTTGGGATGTCCCAACATATTAGACTCATTTCCTTTTTTAGCAAAAAACATCTATCTTATTTTATTCTCTACCTACTTTTTTCTCTCTTCTCTCCCCTACTTTTTCCCTCTCTCATACTTTACTCTCTCCACTTTAACTATTTAAATATCACCTCCTAAAATCCTGTGCCCAAAAGAAGCGAGTCTAATACTCTGGGACGGAGGGAGTACATTTTTTTTAACTCCATAATTCTTTATAGTCTTCAAAACCTCTACATTCAAATGAGATATTGCGACCATTATTAGAAATGGATAACGTGGGCCAAAAAAAGCTAGTCATAAAAATCAGAAGTACATAATTAAAAAAAAAAACTAATATGTAAAAATAAAAATAAAAATAAAAATAAAAATAAAAGTAATAGTATTGCAAATCTTTGTAGAGGTGAGTAGGCAGCCAATGAATCATAATATTCTACGGAGTATATTCGATTCCCATATATTGTCTTTACCACTTTTCAGGTTATTTGATTTTTTCATTATGTGATTTTAATTAAAAATATACTGTAATTTTCTATTTGCAAGCGCTATTTTGAGTCATTTTTCAGTTATTTGGATCAACTGCTACTTATTTCTATTAATTTTTAAAGCATGACTATTGTTATTTCGATCCTTTAAAAAAAGAGACTTCAAATAACATCATTTGAGATTTTAAAAATAATATTGTGAAATTATAATTTTCATCCGATCCTTTATTAAAAAAAATCTTTCATTCTTATCCATTTACATCATATTTAAACTATTTACAATCAATGAATTCATCAAGAATTATGATGGTTACTCAATTTATTTCCATATGTGGCTAAGAGCATCCGCAGCGGTGCTCAACGCACCGCTCGTCCGTCCGTGCCGCTGAGCACCAAGCCGTCCGTCCGCCAATGGAGCTTGTCCGTCCGTGCCAGCAGCACGGCGCTGCTCTTAGCTAAGAGCACGTCCGTGTCGCTGAGCACAATTACGTGGCAATTGCTGATTGGCCAACGGCATAGCCGTTGGCAATTTCATTTTTTTTTTTAAATTCGAAATTTATTTTAAAAAATGTTTTTAAATAAAAAAAAATATTTTCCCACTTCCCAAAAAAAATATATCCGTTTTCTACCCATTTATAATTAATTTTTCAATTTTTTTTCCCCCAAAATTCACATTTTCATCTATAAATACCCCCACTCCAACACAAAAAAAATCACATTCTCATCTATTATCTATACTATCATCATCTACATTCTCTCATCTTTTTTCCTCCTACTCTATCATCTAAATTCCCACCACACTACACAATGTTCGGCTCCGGCGATCACCCCTCCGGCAATCGCGGTTGGAACCACGATTGGTTCGACTCCGAGGCCGGATATAGTCCGGAAACCCAATTTACGGCCCCTCCTCAAACCCAAGGTTCGCAAGCTCCGGGTGGCTACCGTCCTTACCCGGTGCACGACCTAAACGCCCCCGGGTTCGGGTGAGCACACGAACCCGGATCGGGAGGGAGCAACAACTCTACTCCTACTCCTACTTCTGGTCCTACTCCTCCTGTTCGTGGCACCCGCACCCCGTACACTCCGGGTGAGATGATGGCGATGTTCAAAGCCTACTTGGCAGTCTCCGAAAATCCGGACGTCGGCACGAACCAAACCGGGGAAACTTATTGGTGGCGCATCACTCGCCTCTACAATGAAACCCGGCCGGAGGGAACCATATATCGCAATGATAGTATGGTTCGCAATTGCATCTACAGATGCAACGAGGCAATCGGGAAGTTCCAGGGGATTTACCTCCAGGAAGAGCGGTCGGCGGGGAGCGGCACGAACGAGCTCGACATCATCACTGCCGCCTTGGCGGCATACCAACAGGAGGAGTACAAACCGTTCAAGTACCTCGATTGTTGGCAGGAGGGGCGCCAACATCCGAAGTATAGGGGCGGCATAGCAGCATCCTCCTCCAGCTCCTCCAGCAAACGGTCGAGGTCGGTAGCTCTATCCTCCTCCGATGATGTGGCTACCCAGCTTGCCGGAACTAACTTGGGTAGCCCCGACGCTGGCCCGAGCGGTTCCCGCCGGCCGGTCGGAAGGAAGAAGGCGACGACCACCCGCCGCCGCGCCCCCGCCGCCGCCCCCGCCGCCGCCGCCCCCGCTCCCTTTGTGCCTCCTCCACCCCCGACCAACTCGTTGTGGGCCATATTGAGTCAACTTCATATGACCTATACGTCTCACATGACTCCGGAACAACTTGCAACACACGAGCAATTGATCCGGGGTCTCAAGAGGCAATTGGGATTAGAAGAATAGTCTTCCACGTTTGTAATTTTTAATTTGTAGGATTTTAATTATGTATTTTTTATTTTAGTATTTTAATTATGTAATTTGTATTTTTTAGGATTTTAATTATGTAATTTTTATTATATAATGTATTTTTATAATGTAGAAATGTTTTTAATAATTGGAGTATTTAAATTGAATAATAGAATGGTGGGACCCTTGAGCTTGTCCTTAGCTAAGAGCACGGATGTGGGTGTTGTACTCTTAGCTAAGGACAAGGAATAAAAGTGGGTCCGGGCCCACCTCCGTGCTCTTAGCTAAGAGCACGGATGGGGATGCTCTAAGTGCATATAAACCTTTTAACGATTCATTTTGGGGGGAAAAGTCTATCATAATTTTTTTTTATACTTAACAAGTTGAGTGTGAGAATATGATGGTTAAGACTATTAGACTGCTTGTCAAAGGTTATGAATTGATTTTATATTTTTATTAGGCCTATAGCATATCTTTAGGTATATGCTATCATTAATTAGGTGGTTTCATTCATTGCATCTTCATTTTATGAGGTACTGTTGTTTAATGTACTACTCCCTCCGTTCCCTTATAGTTGTGGCGAAACTTTTCGGTACGGAGTTTAAGAAAGAAATGTTGAGTATGTTAAATAAATAGATAACAAAAGTAAGAAAGAGAAAAAACTTACTATAAATGGAAATGACTCAACTATGAGGAAACTTCCCGAAATGAAAAAATGACTCAACTATGAGGAACGGGTGGGAGTACAAAGTTATTAGCTTCAAATGTACTAATAAAGGAATTGAAGATGAGCGGTGTCTTAGTCGACAATACGTTTCTCCTTCATTCATTAAGTTTGAGGTTTGATTAACTATAGTGTTTCCAAAAATGAATACCTTCACCATTTTGTATTTCTCGGTCTTTCCTGGTGTGCCTCAACCTCTTCTTTTGTTCTAAACCATGGTATCCATAAGTGTTTTCAGTGATGAATCATAATGATTTGTAGTCGGCTCAAAGGTGGAATGTTCAGAGTCACAAAATTTAAGGTTGCTTCATCGAAAGTGAAAAATTGAATCGACCACCTATAGTTAAGAAAAAATGAGTATCTTCTACTCAACCACAATATCCCTTATACTATTATTTCTCAACCTCTTTTGATTTGTCTTCTTTACTTTTCTCACATGAGAACAAACCAACAACTATTAATTAGGAGTATCTATATATTGAAATTTTGAGCACCACACGCATGTAATTGGATTCTATCTAGTTAACACTTGCAAAAATTTTGTATGGATTCTTGAAAAGCAAATTTCCAAATTTTGTTTGCCTCTTCAAGCTAAAGATGTTGAAGTGTTTCAAGGGCTAAAGGTAAGAATTGACCTCTCATGCTATTGTAAAGACAACTTCTTCTTCATCACTCTATTCCCTACTTCACTTAATTTCTTGCTTTGTTGTCACCAATATTTTCTTTGTTGTGTAACTAAGATGTCCACATATGAAAGATCCATAATTCTCAATATTCGATACTCCGATGCTATGAAGTACAACACCGTTCAGTTGTTAAGCATCCACATGTGAAAGATTGCTGTTTGTTTTTTTTAATTAAATAAAATGTTCGAAGCTAAAGAGTACGGCTAGAGAGTGCAAAACATCTAGGCATCAATAAAGAGAAAGTTAAAGGAACTTGTCATAATCATGAATGGATTCAAACATGTCCAATGTCGGAAGATTTTTTTTTCATCTATAAATTGTTCTAGACCACATACATGTTTTCCTATCTAATACGGCAATATTATGTGTAATTTTTAGCCATATTTATAATACTCTTACTAAAAGTCAATGAATTATGCTAATATAAATATTATTGACATGCATTATTAATTTTATAAATTATCTGACAAACAAACTTTTATTATTATCTTATTTAATTTAACTTTTTGAAATTATAGAGAAAATGGACATAAACGTGAACATCCATTTTGTGTTTCAATAATTGGTTTAAATTTTTAAATTATTATTGAGTCTTCCCAAACATGACAAGATGACAACCAAGATCAAGATTACTCAGAACACACCACTTATATTTAATAGCATTATTAAGGCGAAGTAAACTACTCGATTTTTTAATTAACTTTTCCATATAAATACTGGTATAACACATGCCAACAATCACACCATTACTAATCATTGAAATTAACCACATTTTTTAATTACCTACTACTTCAGCGTGACACATGTTCTCATGTGAGTCCCTTCCATATATCCAGATCCAATGCATTTGCTTGTATAATACTCCTTCCGTCCCAATAAATATGAAACATTTGGTTTTCAGCACAGGATTTTATGCAAGTGTTGTTTTGTGAGTTAATGAAGAGAGAGTAAAGTAAAAGAGAGGAAAAAGTAGAGAGAGTGATGTTTCCATTTTAGGAAACGTTTCATTTTTAGTGGGAGAAACGTTTCATTTTTAGTGGGACAATCCAAAAAAGAAAACGTTGCATTTTTTATGGGACAGATAAAGTATAAAATAAATAAATAAATCTCATTAGTAGTGGTTTATCACCTTCTTTCTTAAAAAAGGTGTATTACTAACAAGTACTCGTATTTGAGAGAAAGATATTCACTCCCTTTTTTTAACTATCAATTAGTGATCCACGAATTCTATTATGAGAATCAATAGTCTAGAAGGATCCGAAAACAATATCAAAATTCAACAATAAACATTTGTTGCGTCACACATCACGTGTCTCGAAAAAGTAGTTATTCTGCTAGTACTGTATTTAATTTCATTGTGATAGTTTGTTTGAAATGCCGTACATTTTAAATTACTCTTTTCGTTCCATAATAATTATCACTTTTATTGTGAGCACTAGTTTTAAGAAATGTAAAAAATTGATTAGAAAAGTTAAGTGGAACGTGTGACAATTTTTTTATATTGACTTTATAATAAAATGTGAGTGAAATGAGTAAGTGAACCTACTTACCATTTATGGTCAAAGTTAAATATGATAATTATTATGAAACAGATCAAAATGAAAAAAAATGACAATTATTATGGGACAGAGAGGAGTATTTCTCAAGGAATTCATGAATAATATCCCAACCACTGTGTACCTTTTTATCGACCTCGTATAAATAAAACAAAAATAAATTAGTACTAAATATATTTCAGTCTCAAATAAAAGCTAATTAATCTATGTAATTAACCTTTCCATACGACATAAGCTATTGAAACACATTAAAAAAAACGTAAAAATGAAATTCCAAATTGTGGAAAAATATTGATCACAAAAAAGAAAAGAATAAAAAGGCATAAAAAAACCTTAAAAATTCCAAAAGAGACAGCACCAGTGTCGAAGCAGTTGAAAATTCTCGTTGAGAGTCATAGAATAACTAATTAACTCCTTAATCTCCGGAAAAATCCAAAACTCCATATCTCTAATTGCAAGAGAGTTTGTCTATAAAACCAGAGGATCTCCACCATTACCTCTGCTTGAAACCATCCTCTCCTTTTCGTGACTTTTCTCCTCATATCCCAACTGCAATTCGATCATCCGTGACACTTGTCCAAGCTAAACCACTCAAAATTCCCGTGTCCATTTAGCTTGAATTGAGATTTGAGAGGCAGGAGACAGGTGGGAGGGGAGAAAGATTGAATCTTTACTTGAGAGGCTATATATAGAGAGAGGGATGAGTAAGAAGATAGAGAAAATGGCATCGATTGATGCACAGTTGAGGCTGTTGGCGCCCGGGAAGGTGTCTGAGGATGATAAGCTGGTGGAGTATGATGCTCTTCTCTTGGACCGTTTTCTTGATATTCTCCAAGACTTGCATGGAGAGGAAATCAGAGAAACGGTATGATTATGAAGCTTTGTTTTTGTCCATTTTTTGGGATTTTGAGTTGGTTTTTGCTGTTTTCGATTGTGGACTGTGGAGTAAGTTGTGTAAAGATTGGATTTTTTTGTGAATTGCTTTCATGTTTTGGGAATTTTTGTGTTTGTTTATGGTTTGAGTTTGAAAAGTTGTTGCTTTTCCAGTTGGTCTAAGTTGAAGTGAGGATTAGTTCTTGTAGAGTTGTTTTGTTTATTTAGATAGTGTAGTTTTTGGTCAATATAGGTGAAAAATTGATACTGTTAAACTTACATTTTTGGAGAGGCCTTTTTAGATAATGCAGTTGCTTGTTATGGATCTGTTTGAAATTTAGGCTTTTGTCAAATTGAGCATGTGTTCATGTGTAATGTGGAGCTGAGCTTACTCCTTCTGAATTAAGCCCTCTTTGTTGAGGTCGCGGTTATTGGTGTAAGTAGATGATGTAATGTGGTTAAACCTTTTAATTTGGAGAGGCCTTTTTGGATAATGCAGTTGGCTGTTGTTAAATTACTGCTGTGCTTGTTTTGGATCGGTTTGAGCTTTGCGGTTTTGTCAAATCGAACGCGTGTTCATGGTATAGTATAGGTTTCTTGGGAGCTCACTGCCTTCTTAAGTAGCCCTCTTTGTTTGAGTTTGCTGTTATTGGTCTAAGTAGATGATGGAATGTACGAAATTTTCATGTTTACGACGTTTTGCTGAAGCATATGTTTTTGGTGTTGTAATGTGGAGCAGGTTCAAGACTGCTACGAGATCTCTGCTGAGTATGAAGGCAAACGCGACCCTCAGAAACTGGAAGAGCTGGGACGAGTCCTCACGAGTTTGGATGCGGGGGACTCCATTGTCATTGCAAAGTCCTTCTCCCACATGCTCAACTTAGCCAACCTTGCTGAGGAGGTCCAGATTGCTTACAGACGCAGGAATAAGTTGAAGAAGAACGACTTCTCGGATGAGGCCTCAGCAACGACTGAATCTGACATCGAGGAGACTTTCAAGAGGCTGGTTGGGGAGCTGAACAAGACGCCCGAAGAAGTTTTTGAGGCTTTGAAAAACCAAACTGTCGACTTGGTCTTTACCGCTCATCCCACTCAGTCTGTTCGCAGATCTTTGCTTCAGAAACACGCAAGGTTTGTCACACAGCTTGATCTAGTCTGATTTGATTAAGCGACTCACATCTTGTGTTCGAGTTTTCCCAGGATTCGCGACTGCTTGACTCAGCTAAACGCAAAGGACATCACTCCCGATGATAAGCAGGAGCTTGATGAGGCATTGCAAAGAGAGGTAACTCAATGATAATGGTACATTGTTTATAGTTGAAAGCGAACATATTCTAAACACGTTTGTTTTGCGGGTTTGTTCAGATACAAGCTGCATTTCGTACAGACGAGATCAGGAGAAACCCCCCGACTCCTCAAGATGAGATGAGGGCTGGAATGAGTTACTTCCACGAGACCATATGGAAGGGAGTGCCAAAATTCTTGCGACGTGTGGACACTGCTCTGAAGAACATCGGGATAAACGAGCGCGTTCCTTACAACGCCCCTCTTATTCAATTCTCCTCCTGGATGGGTGGAGATCGCGATGGTAATGCCCTTCTTCAGTACTTTCTTAAGTTTTGAAAATGTCACTGAATCGAAGCTGAGATGTACGCTACGTCGCTACGTGATTGTAGGTAACCCTCGGGTGACTCCCGAAGTTACAAGAGATGTATGCCTGTTGGCTAGGATGATGGCTGCTAACTTATACTTCTCACAGATCGAAGATCTCATGTTTGAGGTGAGAAACCGGCCTTAAAAAAGCTATCACCTTAGCATCTTCTAATCTCCGAATTTCTAACGAGCCACGGCCCTTCTGTGTGTTGTCTTCGACAGCTTTCAATGTGGCGCTGCAGCGATGAACTTCGCGTGCGTGCAGAAGAACTCCACAGCTCTTCCAAGAGGGACGCTAAACACTACATCGGTATGCTGATATGTTTGATTGATTACGTCTTATTTGCTCGATAACAAACTCATTCGTCTCTTCTGAACTCTTTTCATCAGAATTTTGGAAGCAAGTTCCCGCGAATGAGCCTTATCGTGTTATTCTTGGAGACGTGAGGGACAAGCTCTCTCACACACGGGAACGTGCTCGCCAGTTGCTTACAAACGGAACCTCCGATGTTCCTGATGAGTTAACCTTCACCAACACAGAAGAGGTTTGCTGATGAAAACAACTTCTTTTATGGTCAAATAAATTTGTGAATTTTTTTATATATATAGTGTGTTTTATGATCAGTTTCTGGAGCCTCTCGAGTTGTGCTACCGATCGCTCTGTGCTTCCGGTGATCGAGCAATCGCTGACGGCAGCCTTCTCGATTTTCTACGACAAGTTTCGACGTTTGGACTCTCGCTCGTGAGGCTTGACATCCGGCAAGAGTCGGATAGGCACACCGATGTTCTGGATGCTATCACGAGGCACCTCGAGATCGGATCCTACAAGGAATGGCCCGAGGAGCGCCGCCAGGAGTGGCTTTTATCCGAACTCAGCGGCAAGCGTCCGTTGTTCGGCCCAGACCTTCCGAAAACAGAGGAGATCGCCGACGTCCTCGACACGTTCCACGTCCTTGCTGAGCTCCCCTCGGACAGCTTTGGCGCCTACATCATCTCGATGGCGACATCCCCGTCTGATGTGCTCGCCGTCGAGCTTTTGCAACGAGAGTGCCACGTCAAGACCCCTCTAAGAGTGGTTCCCCTGTTCGAAAAGCTCGCCGATCTTGAGGCCGCTCCCGCGGCCGTGGCTCGTCTCTTCTCCATCGATTGGTACCGCGAAAGGATCAACGGGAAGCAAGAGGTCATGATCGGATACTCGGACTCGGGGAAGGACGCTGGTCGGCTCTCTGCTGCGTGGCAGCTCTATAAGGCTCAGGAGGAGCTCATCAAGGTCGCAAAGGAATTCGGGGTGAAGCTCACGATGTTCCATGGCCGAGGAGGGACTGTCGGGCGAGGAGGCGGGCCGACCCACCTTGCCATATTGTCTCAGCCGCCGGACACCATTCACGGCTCTCTCCGTGTCACGGTTCAGGGAGAAGTCATCGAGCAGTCGTTCGGAGAGGAGCACTTGTGTTTCAGAACGCTCCAGAGATTCACCGCTGCCACGCTCGAGCATGGAATGCACCCCCCGAACCCCCCAAAGCCCGAGTGGCGCGCCCTCATGGACGAGATGGCTGTTATCGCCACGAAAGAGTACCGCTCTGTTGTCTTCCAAGAGCCTCGATTCGTTGAATACTTTCGTCTCGTAAGTACTAATGCTTCGTTGGATTGTCGTTTCTCTTAACGTGTAGCTTGCATTATTTACCTCCTTCGTGTCTCGTTGGCCTTGTTCTTCTTCAGGCGACGCCCGAGCTGGAGTATGGCCGGATGAACATTGGGAGCCGTCCGTCTAAGAGAAAGCCGAGTGGTGGCATAGAGTCGCTTAGAGCGATCCCGTGGATATTTGCGTGGACACAGACGCGGTTCCATCTCCCAGTCTGGCTCGGTTTTGGGGCCGCGATGAATGAGGTGATCCGCAAAGACATCAAGAATCTGCAGATGCTCCGAGACATGTACAACGGGTGGCCGTTCTTTAGAGTGACGATCGACTTGATCGAGATGGTCTTCGCCAAGGGCGACCCCAAGATCGGTGCTCTGTGCGACAAGCTCCTCGTCTCCGAGGATCTTTGGGCCTTCGGTGAGCAGCTCCGCGCCAACTATCAAGCGACTCAGGACATGATCCTTCAGGTGAGAAGATGTCAATCCTCTCATTGTTTGTTTATAAACACTTGCAAGGTTCTTTAATTGCAAGAAACGAGCACGATGCATCGAGAAACGAGCGTGTACTCACTCGTTCGCTCGCAGGTTGCTGGACACAAGGAGATCCTGGAAGGGGACCCCTACCTGAGGCAGAGGCTGAGGCTCCGTGACCCGTACATCACGGTCCTCAACGTGTGCCAGATCTACACGTTGAAGCGCATCCGCGACCCCACCTACAGCGTGAAGGTGGGGCCGCATCTGTCGAAGGAGATCATGGAGATGGACGCGAGCAAGCCGGCCGATGAGCTGGTGAAGCTGAACCCCACGAGCGAGTATGCCCCGGGGCTGGAGGACACGCTCATCCTCACCATGAAGGGTATCGCGGCCGGCTTGCAGAACACCGGCTAGACGGGCCGCCGTGGCTGAGTTGGGAGGTGATTCTTTTGCTGGATTGCCCCTTCCCACTTTTGGGAAGAGGGAAGGCATTGAAGAAAAGAAAGTGTAGTGATGATAATAGTACTTGGTGTGTGTTTTTATGTATGTTATCAACTTGTCACGTTTGGTGTTTGATGTTTGCTCTGTTAATTTGAAGAGCAAAACTTAGATTATTTGAGGCCAATAATAATTGTCCCCAAACCACTATTGCTTTGTCGATTATTTCAGAAATATTACTTTTGTGTTGCAGCTTAATAATCAGTGCACATCTTCGACTTTGAGTGTAGCATGCGCCTCGTGCGCGCACATTGTGCTATGTGGAAACAAAAAAGCACGCGTCACTCGTCCTAGTCTGTCGTGCACGCCACTCGGCCAACACAGCCATGGGCGTTGCATCCGCGGGGCAATAATCCGACCATTTTCAACTTGTTAATTGTGAGCTTTTAAATGTAGGGTCAATAGTCAATTAAATCATGAAGTTTGGTCAAATTCTGGTCTGTCCATTATCGTTTTTAACATCGTAAAATATGTTGATTTGTGCATGAATGAGACAATTGAGAAAATTGAAAACATCATGACTTAATATTCCAATATCATAGTTTATGGGTTAGACAAGAATTTGACCATTGTGATTTAATCGGCTATTATCCCCTAATTATATAATTTCTGGCTATTAATTATGTAAATTTTCAGTTTTTCATTATGTAACTTTAACTTTAGTGAAAATTGTACCATATCAATTTAATTATAATATAGAATCGCATATTATAAAAAATGAATACTTAGGCAAAATAAGAATTGAGAAAAATGTATAATACTAGCTATGATGAATGCCTTTTTGTGTAAATAGGTCATGCTGAAATTTTGTAAAATAATTTTACCATTAATGAAAATTAAGTTACACTTTACCTTTAAATTGAAATTAAGTTACACTTTACCTTTAATGAAAATTGTATTTCTAATTAATTATATATCAATTTAATTAGCAGTATAACATACACAAAATAAATAATTAGCAAAATAAGAATTGAGAAAAATGTATAGTAACTGCAAAATGCAGACTAAGAAGTGAACTTGAGATAGTACATTTAAATTCAAGAAGATGCTTTGTTGGTAAATCGTTCCTTCAATTAAATTGAAATTAAGTTATGTTATTTCTTTTTACCAAGAAGCAGATTGCTTCGGTGTTGAACTCATTTTCAATAAATAAGTAGAAATTAAATTTATTTATTTGTTTGTTTTTGTAATGATATGAATTGAAGTAATATAAAATTAGTTGTTCATATTCCCGCCAATTATTCAAACAAAAAAACTACACTCAATTCAGCCAATTCACAAGCGAAATAAAAAAGAAAACTTGCATAAACAAGATAATCAAGTAACAATTCAAGAATTCAAAAGAATCAATGCTTTCCATTCAACAATACTCATATCAAAAATCAAATTATAGCACGATCAAAAACATAAACAAAATTAAGAGTAAATCATCTCGTTTAATCCAAGATTAATCAATCAATAATCAAGCAACCGGAACCAGCATCGCCAGGCACCATCGCCCCTCGCTCCACTCGTGATGAGTCCTCAGCGCGTTCTTGTGGTAGACGATCTCGTCTCGTGTCGTCTCGAAGAACACCGAGTAGCTGTCCCCGCTCCTCCCGGTGATCCGCCCCCACCACCACCCCTCGTTGTCGAACGCGTCCACCACGTCGCCCGCGCGGTACCGCTCCGCCGGATCCGGCGGCGGCCGCGGCCGGACCTCCGCCGCGCCGATCACCTCGCGCAGCGGCCCCGAGGAGTCGTCCCTGAGCAGGGTGCGGTACTGCACCAGGTAGCCGTCCTTCCCCAGATCGGCCACCACCGTCGCCTCGAAGTAGGACCCGACGAAGCCCTCCTGCGCGCTCGCCACCTCCACCAGATCGCCGCGGCGGAAGCGCGGCGGATTGAAGCTCACGCGAATCGACGGCATCGTTGAATTTGATTGAATTTGATTTTGATTGTGATTTTGGAGGAGAAGGAAAGGGGGGTATTTATAGGGTTTGGGAGATTTGAATTTATGGTAAGTTAGTTAATAAGAGGGAAACTTAGGGTTTGGGAGCTTTTAATTTATGGTAAGATATATTAAATGGAAACTGACTTATATGTAAACTTGCCTTATTTAGTTTTCGTATTACGTAGTAATTATGAATAAATTTTAGTTTGATTGTAAATTACAATTATCGTTTTTGCTTGCATTCTTTTAATAGATTGGAATATAGGGGAGTGATCCTTAATTAGAGTGCTGACATACATCAGGTCACATACTGCCATGTGGCACGAAAAATGCAATATTGCATAAGAAAAAGTGCAATACACATTTGTCAAGTTGTGCATGCATTTCCGCAGATTGCATTTTAGTTATAGGAAAATTGCATTTTATATTGTTAAGTTTTGCATTTTCACATATATAAATGCAATCCGTCTAGATATAAAATGCAAATTAAACAGTCAATATCTAAAATGCAAAACTCAACAATAAAAAATGCAATTTGCATATAACAAAAATGCAATCTGCCGAAATTCATTTATAGCTTCTACAAATGTGTATTGCATTTTTCTGTATACAATATTGCA
The DNA here is from genome assembly GCF_029641045.1 of Salvia hispanica. Lineage (NCBI taxonomy): Eukaryota > Viridiplantae > Streptophyta > Magnoliopsida > Lamiales > Lamiaceae > Salvia > Salvia hispanica. Next base: position 47,483,786 of record NC_142696.1, read on the forward strand.
TTTTTTGTGCCATATGGCAGCACGTGATTGAATGTACGTTAGCACTTTAAAATTAGTTAGCATATTAGCACTCCCCTTTGAAATATATCTTAAAGTTTGGATTGGTGCTATTTTTGTAATTATTGTATTTATGCTAAATTTATTAACATATTTATGGCATATTATTATGGATTGCTGTTTAACACTTGCTTGAAGTTGACTATTCTTAAATAACCATGCATTCATACAAAAATCTGTCTAATCACCCTTTGTTTTAAAATATTTTTTGTTGGATAGTCAATAATTTGAAATTTAGGTGGTGTTCGGTTTGAAAGATAAAATAATATCAAGATACAGTTTAGGATTGAGTTGTGAGATTATTTTAATTATAGGGGATTAACTATGACTAATTATCCCATAATTATCCATCTAGGATCCATCGGATTGAATTGTGAGGTTGAATCTCATGAACCAAACACAATACAAATTTAATCCTAGATACAATCTTGCAAACCAAACAGCCCCTTAGTATTTTAATATACTCCCGCTGCTATAAGAAAAGCAATGAATTTTACTATTTTGTTTCGCACCATAAAATTAATCATTTTTCAATAATTATTTTCACCATATGCGGTACAATTGGATCTCATTAATCGCAATATTAATTTTCTCTTATTTTAAACTTTTTAAATCAATTTTATATTAAAATTCTTACTATTATTTAGAAAATTCTCTATTCATTTCAATTAAATTAAATTCAATATTTTAATATTTTGTGCTAGAAACCGTAGGGAACTGAATAAAAGTCACAGGAGGGAGCAGCTGGTCAGTCAATCAATCCAGTTGGTCAGTCAATCAATCATTTCTCTCCTCACTCCTACTTTCCCCTTTTGTTGCTGTGGAAATCGACTCGCAAAAAAAATCTGCAGGTGTCAAAAACCTAGAGAGAGAGAGCGCCTTTGGATCGGCGATGGCTTCCTCTTCAGATCGCGAAACCGCTGTTTACGTCGCTAAACTCGCCGAGCAAGCCGAGCGATACGACGGTAAACCGTTTCCTCCCTCGCTCCGACTAAATTTGGATCGATTAGTTTAGCATGAATATCGATCTCGTCTCTGCTTGCGCTTTGCTTAACTCTCTGCTAATTTTTGGAGAACTTGAAGTAGTAAACTATTTGGTTGATGTTGTTGCAGCTATGTTAGAAGGTTGGAGATTGAAATTTCTGCTTAAATGCTTTCTGATTAGTATTTATGTGGAGCTCTAAGTTCATCTTTCTTAGTATTTAGGAGTTTCAAGTTAATTTATGATTTGAATAACTGGACAGTGTTTTACCTGTTCGGTTCTACTGATTCTGGTTTTGATAATCCTGATCTCGAGAAATTTGGTTTTACACTGTTCTGATTTGTCTGATGATTCGAAAAATTGGGGTAATTTTGCAGAGATGGTGGAATCAATGAAAAATGTGGCTAAAATGGATGTGGAGTTAACGATCGAAGAGAGGAACTTGCTGTCTGTTGGGTATAAGAATGTGATTGGGTCTAGAAGAGCTTCATGGAGAATATTGTCATCAATTGAGCAGAAGGAAGAGTCCAGAGGAAATGAGGTGAATGCTAAGCGGATCAAGGAGTATCGCCAGAAGGTTGAGTTAGAGCTCACTAATATTTGTAGTGATATCATGACTGTCGTTGATGAGCATCTTATTCCTTCCTGCACAGCTGGTGAATCAACCGTGTTTTACTATAAGATGTAAGAAGTTACTCTGTTATTGACAAATTATGGATTTATGAGTTTTCGTTTTTTTGTCCTTTTTTGCTGCTAACTTGAGTGTGTTTCACCTTCTCAGGAAAGGGGATTACTATAGGTATTTGGCTGAATTTAAGGTAGGTAACGACAGGAATGACGTTGCTGATCAGTCACTGAAAGCATATGAGGTATGCATTGGGTTTCTTTATCAATTTACAGTTTATGAATAAGGTTTCCGCCAAGCTCACCCCATCCCCTAAGGAAGGATAGGATTTTGTAAGGCTTACTGATTCTTGTTTGTCATAAGTGATGTTTCTGTTTACAAATGATCCAAGAATTGATACAACAATGGTTAATAACTCAATCTCAATACGAGATAACCTGTTTTTTTTTTGTTGTGATAACCTGGATCTTAATGTGCATCTGAACAAGATTTTCTTTGCAGTAAATGATAACGAAATATTATCTGTTGTTTGTTCATTCACTTACTATTCTAGTTGTAATCTTTATACTGACTCTACTGGCATAATAACCTACCTATTTCAGTTTTGTACTAATACTTACTCCACTATTCTTCTTTGAACTTGGTTAAAGTTGGCTACTAAATCTGCTGAGACTGATCTGCCTCCAACACATCCTATTCGCTTGGGGCTGGCTTTGAATTTTTCAGTCTTTTACTATGAAATTTTGAATTCCCCTGAAAGGTATGTCTTCTCAGCAATACTGTTGATTCTAAGATAATATTCAGTCACTTTAAATCCATCTCAACTTCCTTATCTATATGTTCCAGGGCGTGCCATCTTGCAAAGCAAGCTTTTGATGAAGCTATCTCTGAGCTTGATACGTTGAACGAAGAATCGTACAAGGATAGCACCTTAATCCTGCAACTGCTTAGGGACAACCTCACACTGTGGACCTCTGACATTCCAGAGGATGGAGGTAACCTTACCTGACAGCCATTAGAAATAGAGAAAACCAAATAAATTAGTTTTTGTTAAATTTTAATGGGTAAAGACGTAAAGCTCTGCAAATATTCATTTCCTTTCCAGTTGACTTTCTTCATAGCAACTCAGGATCTTCTGAAATTTTTACATCTAAATGTTTGGTGCCAAAACATAACATGTCATTTCTATTCCCGATATTCCTTTTATTTGTTCTTTTCATATCTCTACGCTATGAATTTCCTACATGCGTTGCTGAGGTTCACCATATTAGGCTTTAAGATGTGCTGCTGTTATATTATTTTAAGTGCATCATTAATAATGAAGACTTGAGAATTATAATAAGAGAACTATGCATCATCATCCAAGAATAAACCCTTCTCAAAGCATATTCTTTCCATTGGATTTCCATCATATTTTAAAGCAGAAACTTACCAAATGTGACAACATCTGCTGCCTGCCACTTGTTTGTGGAAAATCAATGTGAAATTATCGGAAAAACTTAGGGCACCCATCCTCCAAGATTCTTTCTCGTTCTTCTGAAAGTATGTAATCTCTTATCCCTTGCTTGCAGACGAAGCACAAAAGCAGGATAATACCTCCAAGCCTGGAGGCGAAGGTGCACTTGCTAAGGTGAGTTTTTCTCCCATCCCCTTTCACTTAGTTATTATAGTTACAAATCGACCGTTCTCCCGGGTCCCAACTACACTCTTTTTATATGTACAATGCAGTGAAAAGTCGATGATTTGTCGAGGAGATATGCGTGTTTGGGGTCGAAGTAGATACATTGTGTTTATGTTTGTGTATTGATACTTTGTTCAGTGGTTGTGAATGATGCTGTTGGCTTGTGGTTTGTTTTATTGTTGTGGGATTTGATGTGGCGTATAGGTGGTTTAATTTTAGTGACTACCTTAGCCTAGATGTGTTTATTTGAATTAACTCAACATATCATTATTTTCGTCTCCACCAAACTTTTCATTTGAATTATTCTCCTGCATACTAACATGTCTTCGGTGTAGTTTTCAACATGGTGACTCAAATCTCGGACCGGTTAGTCGGAGAGGAAAACGTTTAACCAACTAAGTCGCTATTTGAATTAGCCGTTTGGCCAAAACTTTATTATCTCAGTTTCATTCTCTTTTTTATTTTATTCTCTATTCATTTAAAATTTAAATATTAATTTCTTAAATTTTGTATTTATAATAAATATATCAACTAAATTGGGATGAAGGGGTATGACGTACTAATATAAAATGATTCTAGTAATTTAACTCACTAATCCATTTTTTCATACATGCAAAACAAATAGGCATCGTTTTGAAAAACATATTAAATGCATTTAATATATTAATCGGTAAATATTTGATTTATTCATTAAACGTTTAAATAAATTAAAATGTCTCAATCTCATATGATCGTATCTCATGTGCCAACATTATTAAAATATCATGCCACAGCAATTTCATTCCAAATTGCCCGGAATATTTCAACACCTTCTTTAAACTGCAGTGGCAATTTGGTCTGGATATTTCATGGGACTTTTTTTGTCGAAATTGAGACGTTATGTATATGGATGTCAATCGGGCCGGTCCATTGGGTTTCGTGCCAATCCGCTCGAGTTGCGGGTCAATCGGGTGCGGGCTAATCAGATTGTGATTTCTTTCGGGCTATGAAAAGTTCAACCCTAACCCTAAAAGCTCGGGTTTCGGATTAGCCTAGCGGGTTAATCGGGTTGCTACTGATAGCATTAACATGCGATGAATCCAATAAATAATGATGAAAAATAGTTATAGTAAAATATTTAATTATGATAAATTTGAGATATATACCTAAATACAATCATAAACATGATTAAATACTAATATTTTAGATATTTTTTAAAATTTTAATGCATGTTTTAGAAATTTAAATATTTTTTTTTGAATTTGAAGTTTTTAATTTATTTATCAATTTTTATATTAATAAAAATTCAATATATAATTTGTATGCTTAACATTAAATTGAAATTTATTTTTTTAGATATCTATATTATAAAATTAATATGAAGTGTACAACTAGGAATAAAAATATTGAATAATAGAAATTTTATCGGGTTTTCGGGCCAATCCATCGAATTTTCGAGTCTGGCCCTAGCGGGTGGCGGGTTAATCGGGTGCGGCTAATCGTGTTTGAATATTTGGGCTAGAAATTTTTGGCTCTAACCCTATAAATTTGGCGGGCTATTCGGGTCAGCCCACAGATTGCGGGCTACACTGACATCCGTAACTCCTACAATTAAATATTTATTCTAAAACAAATAATATCTCAACTATAGATAAATGTTATTTGAATTATAATTTTTTATTCCAAAATTGACTTTTAAAATTTGAAAAGATATATAATATATTACTATTATAATTTAAAATACTACTACTATTAAAATATAATGCATGAATATGCAAAAGAAGTTCTATATTGGGAAGGGGAAGAGGTGGCATATGCCAAGAACAATTCTATATCCAGAATACCATATTCAGTTAGAATAATGCTTCAATGTTGAATCCACATAGAACTCAATCACACACCAATTCTATTCTCCAGCCACCATAAACCCTATTGCGATGAGAATCAATCCCTCTCTATTTCAATCCCAACGCTCCTCCCCTCTCTCTCTCCCCCAATCCACACAACATCGCAAAACCGCATTCACAGCCTATGGGCTCCGCCGCGGAGAATTCGAGCTCCGATCCCCAAATTTCCGCCGTCATTTTCGATTTGGACGGAACCCTTCTGAACACAGGTATCGATTTCTTCCCGTTTCTCTCGATTTAATTGTTCGATTGATTGATTGATTGTGAATTTGTGAGGGAGCGTGATGATGTTTCTGTGTTGTCAGAGGATGTTACGAAGAATGTGTTGAAGAATTTCTTGGCGAAATACGGGAGGGTGCAGGATAGTGAGAAGGAGAGGAAGAGATTGGGGATGACTTTCAAGGAATCGTCTCTCACAATTGTGGATGACTATGATCTCCCTCTCACCACCGAGGAATACGTGAAGGAAATCTTGCCAATGTACCAGGGAACGTGAGTTTTCGCTTCGATTTTAGGGTTTATATGCAATTATCAGTGCTAAAAATCGTATCTTTATAACTATGCTGTTTTATGTCGAGTGATTTGATACTACTATTTAGCTTAATTCAATGAGAATACTAGTTCAAATATATATAGAAGAAGCTCAGGGTTTATGCATGTTGGTAGAGTGACACTGAGTTATTGTATGTTATTGTTTTTAGCTTGTTTCATTGTCTATGGAAAAGATTGCATTGGATGTCTCAGTGATGTTGTCTTCTGATCTCTTTGGTGTAGGTGGCTATTGGCTAAACCACTTCCGGGGGCTAACCGTCTCATGAGACATCTGCACAAGCACGGTGTGCCATTTGGACTCGCTTCAAATTCTTTGAGGAAGAATATCGAGGGGAAAATATCTCACCATGATGGTAGCCACTTACTTTCCTCAGTTTATCTTATAGAAATTATGAGTACCATGCCATGAACATACTAGTCAATCAGAAATTATCAGTTTAAACTTAGTTATCTTGTTCATGATAATAACTTGGGACATGGTGCTTATATGTGTCCAAATAATGAACCTGTCTCTATGATGGTATCCTCAAGTTGTTGCGTATTTTTACTCAATGACATGTCTTCACGTTGGTTGTTTTGGGGTGTCTCTAGTGACATTGTGTCTTTAGTTTTGTCGGATAATGTATATAGTCCTGCCTCGTCGATCCAACTGATTGCCATTTCAAAGCCCTCTTTTTGCCTTTTTTTTTTCAGTGGACAAGTGCCTCTTTAGATTCTGCCTCGATATCTTTATAATACTTTTTGTGTATAGGTTGGAAGGATAACTTCAATGTCATTCTTGGAAGTGATGAGGTGAAATCAGGGAAGCCTGCTCCAGACTTGTAAGACAGATTTTTGCCTTTCTTCGTGACATGTTTGTGCTTTTGCTTGATTTTATAATGTTGTGGTTGTATATGATCTTTCATTCTTATATACTCTTATATCTATCTCTGTTACACGCTTGTAAGTATTTATCCAATCATTCAATTCCAGATGAAGAGATTGGATTGACTTCAATTGAAAGTTAATACTGTAGAATCTCATAAGTCATAAGTATAACATCAGCTTATACCATTTCTGATGTTATAGCATCTTATATTGTTAAACATGGTTTTCTATTTTGTATTTTTAATTTGAATATATATTCAATGTTGCTGCTGCACAGATTTCTGGAAGCTGCAAAAAGAATGGAAATGGATCCTTCATGTTGTCTTGTGATCGAAGACTCTGTGTAAGTTCACCATTGCATCATAAATAAACAAGAAGATTTGCACCTTCGTCATTCCAGCTATTCTCCACATCATAATTTTTGCCACAGTTTACTTTAACTTTGTTGCTGCAACATATATTTTTTCCTCTACAAGAAGCTTTAATTTTCCCCGCATCTTGTCCTCCACAGTGTGGGTGTTAAAGCAGGAAAGGCTGCTAACATGAAGGTCGTAGCCGTGCCATCACTTGAAAATGAATCTGATTCGTATTCAATTGCTGATTCAATACTGCACTCACTCCTAGATTTTCAACCAGAACATTGGGGTCTTCCTGAGTTTGATGATTGTACTGTCTCCTACTTTCGTCATACACCCCCCCCTGTTCCCATCCCTTGCTTGAGTAGATGCATGACTTTCTGATTTGATGATTGCAGGGGTTGATAATGCTTTGCCTACTGAACCTATTCTTCTCACGGGTGTTCTTAGCAACGGACTTTTTCAGGCACACTCAGGTAGAACACTTAAATTTCATTTACCTTCTCTTCCAAATATTTAATTTATTCTTCGATAACCTTTTTCTACAACTTTGATAAACATTGTGACGATCCAGATAATGGATTGCCTGACCTTCCGAGTCAAATATGGGGACTACACATCGGCTGGGCCAAATTAGATGGGCAGGTCTCGAAGGCTGTAATCAGCATCTCTTCTAAGAAAACAATCGTGAGTACTTTTATTCATCTACTTTTGAACATGTTATTCTAAATAGCATTTGGATAATGCATACTTCTTCAGAGCTATCAACTATCATAAAAAGCAATAGAGCATACACTAAATAATACAATTAACTAAATTAAAACTGGCAGAACTTCTTTTAAAGTGCTACAGATAATGTGATGTGCATTAACTTTTTAAAATGCCACACGACAAAAAAGGCCTCTGTATACAGTTTTTAAACACCTTGAGGTGAAGCCTCCTGAGCTTCAAGGGAAAAACGTGACCTCTTCCTGCGCGGGGAAGAATTCAGTTGACCCTCATTCAGTGGGCTAGTAAAACCGCCCTTTACATCATCACTCGAGGCTTTGGTTTTTGTATCATCCTCATTGCCTACCCCAACGTCCGAATCAAGCTGCTCACCCAACTTCTGAAGCTGGGCTTGTGATCTATAAAACCACGAACACCATGAAAGTCATTACAAAGTTAATCTATAGACTGAGAGACTAAGTTAATACGTAATACGTTCCTTCTTCATACTTTTTACACAGATAGATAGAGAAGCTAGATGCATATAAAACTTTATTTCCTGAATGATACTCCCTCCGTTCCATAGTAATAGGGGCATTTTTCCATTTCCGTCCGTTCCATAGTAATAGAGTCATTTCCATTTTTAGTAAAAGTCAACACATTTTTCCACACTACTTTACTCTCTCTTACTTTTTTCTCTCTTCATCTCTCTACCTTTTTCATTTTCCACTTTATTCTCTCTTTACTTAACTCACCTAACACAATTTTTCTTAATCTCCGTGCCGAAAAGTTTTGCCTCCATTACTATGGAACGGAGGGAGTATTTAATTAGGTTCCTGTCACATTCTAGTTAAGATGCTTTTAATCTGATCTCGGTCAAAATTTTGCCCATTACTCGAGATCATGTCAGTTCTGTAATTTAGTCTACCTCTTAACACCTCCGTGTGACTTCTTTTGACACAGCAACCATGTCTGCTCGATGGAGATCATGATGCAAGTCACGACAATGGGATACAGTTGCTGCTCGTGGGCTACCTACGGAGATCATGCACTCTGGTAAAAAGAAACTATCTTCGACATACTACTACTTTAGTTTGGCACTTGTTGATGTCTTCGTGTTTCAAGTCTCCTCTAGACATCCATGCTTGCTTCTAATTCTAATTCAGCACCCGAAATCGTATGATTCATTCGAAATAGTCGATGCAGGGAAATACGTTGAACAGCCCGGAGATTGTTGATGAAGACAAAGTGACAGCCGATGCTGCTTTAGATTTGCCTGAATTTTCCCATAAATTATTTGAATGTTGAAAAATGATGCTGCTGATTAGTTTATTGCTGCTTCTTTTTGGTTGATATTATGTACTTTTTCTAATTTCCTGTCTATAAAACCATGTTTTTTTGTTCAAATAAAATGGATCAAATAATTGGAAGTGATCGTTTCATATTTTCTTTTAATTTAATCATAGAGGACCTTGATGTGTCTATTTCATAATTTTTCTAATTTGTAATTTGTTTTTATGTATTACTCTCTCCGTCCCGCTTTAGGAGTCCTGGTTTGGGCGTCCCGTTTTAGGAGTCCCGGTTGAGATAAATTAATAATAAAATGCCTACAAAGTGTTAAAAGTGGGTCCCAACATCCACTACAACTAATAAAAAAGTGTTAAAAGTGGGTCCTAACATTTATTTATTGGACACTCAATTAAAAGTGGGTCCCAACATCCACTACAATATTTATTTATTACACTCAAAACACTTTTTTCTTAAAACATGTGCCCGACTCAATCGGGACTCTTAAAGCGGGACGGATGGAGTACTATCTTCGTCCCCCAAATATTGACACATTTTGACCCGACACGAGTTTTAAGAAATGTAATAGAAAGTGAGTTTAAAAAGTTGATGAGATGGAGATTCTACTTTTAAAATATTAGTTTTATAATAAAATGTGAGTAGGAATGAGTTAGTGAAATATGAGGTCACTATAAAAAATGGTAAAAAGTGAAGTGTAACAAATTTTCAGGGACGGAACGAAATGGTAAATTGTGTCAAACTTTCAGGGACGTAGGTAGTATTTTTATAGCATTTTCATCATAGATTACACTTGCTATGAGATAACATATACACAATCACTAAAAACACCTAAATCGTCTCTAGGTGTTATCAAGATATAAATATTTCACTAGATATAGATATTTAGAAAGTTTCTAATGAGAAAAAAAATCTAATAAATGATATTCTAAATGTATAACAATTCCATATCCAGACACTAATTCTAATCCAGACCAGGTTCCAAGACAGTAGCGATATACATTTGATAGACACTACTACTACTACTTTGTATTGTCAAAAATTGGAAAATTAAAAATTGAACGAATAAAAGATTAAATCAAGTTTTTATTTGATTGAAGTCCAATTTCGAACCTTAATCATTTTATGATTTTGGCGCATAACGTTAGGTTTGATACTTTTAGGTCCTTAAATTCTTAATAGTATGAATTGATCAATTTTTTATCCAAAAAAGTGACAATGTAGTTAAAATTTAACAGCATGTCTATTTATCTAAACCTTATTATGACATATTTTATGAATATTCAATTTCAGCCCATAACTTATAAATATTTTAAAATAAGACTAAAACTTGTCGTTTATGTGTGTATAGATTGCAATTCTAATTAATACTAACAAAGCAATTTTCAACATTTCTTTAAAACAAAATTGATAAAAAAACTTTCATTCATTTCTCAATTTCTCAGACTGATACAAATGATCTCATACCTCTCTATATATATACTATTTAGGGTGTTCTAAAGTTCTCCACTCATTTTTTTATATTCTAATAATCTAAATATTTTCTCTATAAATATCTAGGTTATCTTTTACCCCAAAATCTACTATTCTAGATAATTCTCAACAAATTTTAGATGCTTTATACTCCCTCCGTCCCACATTAGGAGTTCCGGTTGAGTTCGGCACGGATATTAAGAAATATAAAGGAAAGTTGATGAAAAAAGATAGTGGAATGTGGGTCCTATTTTTTTATATTAGTTTTATAATAAAATGTGAGTAGAAAAAGGTTAGTGGAATATGGACCCTAATGCCATTTATGAAATATTTCAACCAGGACTACTAAAGTGGGACACCCAAAAAGGATAAACCGGGACTCCTAAAATGGGACGGAGGGTGTAAATTCTAGACAGTTTATCTACAAATATGTAGATATTTGCTAGTACATAAATCTGGATAATTGATATGAAACCCAATAAGGTGGCCTGATTTACTATTTACAAGTTGGAAAATAAAATTAGAAACTTCACAAAATATATTTTCTTAAATAAATTCATCATTCATACCCGTACGTGTGCAAGAAGGGTTTCAGAATGTGGAACGACGACAGTTGATACAATAATACAAATAACTTCTCTCAATTGCTAGGTAAATCAATCGAATATGATGGATTTTGACCGGTTTCCTATATATATCGCCATATTTAATTTTAGAGCTATCCTTATAATAATAAGAGTAATAGTAATAGCCAAAATTTAATTGTAAATAAATTTCAATTTATTACGCTTGACCATCTTCATGACTTCTCATCTTCATCCTAAACCATATATAAATACAGTTTAATTCCATTGTTGCAATGAGTTAAATTCCTCTAAAAATGGCAATTTTAAACATTTCTTGGTCACTAGCAATTCTCTTGTTCTCGTGCATTGCACTAGTTGTTACAAGTCACACCGTGCCGCCAAAATTCTTCAACGTCGTTCGCTATGGGGCCATCGGAGATGGCACCACCGACAACGCCCAGGTTCGAGTTCATGAGTTCGAGCTAGCTTAGACTTTCCAATAAATTGATTTTTGGCATAAAATTTAAATTTTGTGTAAAATGATTAATTTTAGGCATTTGTGAAAGCATGGAAAGATGCATGTGCATACAAGGGAAGGAGTAGGGTTTGGATCCCAAATGGGAGATTCTTGTTAAGTCCAGTCTCATTTGAGGGCTCATGCAATGGCTCAATGGCCTTTCTCATCAAAGGGAGCCTCGTGGCCCCCACCGACCCCTCCTCGTTCACCGACACGTGGATTGCCTTTCGCTATTTATCCGCCCTCACCGTGAGAGGTGGTGGCTCCCTCGACGGCCAAGGCCATTCCGCGTGGCATCTCAACGACTGCAAAAGCAACCCTCACTGCAAGCCTCTTCCAGTCGTTAGTTTCTCTCTCTTACTTTATTCTCTTTCTTAATCTGTTTAATTAGGGTTTAGGGTTCAGGGTTTACGTGCGTCTATGCAGACATTGAGATTTGACTTTGTGCGGAACTCGAGGGTCGAAAACATCCAATCAATCAACAGCAAGAGCTCCCATTTCAACGTTTTCTCGTGCGAAAACCTAACCATAAGCCACGTGAGGCTCTCCGCGCCCGCAGACAGCCCCAACACCGACGGAATCCACATTGGCAGCTCGAGAACCATCACGATAGCAAACTCCATCATTGGCACGGGAGACGACTGCGTGTCCATGGTCTCGGGCAGCCAAAACATCAAGGTGAACAACGTCGTCTGTGGGCCCGGCCACGGCATAAGCATCGGGAGCCTAGGGAGGGGCCACGAGCGCGAGTATGTCGAGGACATAACCGTCGCAAACTGCACCTTCATCGCCTCCGAAAACGGCGTTAGGATCAAGACATGGTCGCCCTCTTCATATAGCATGGCTTCCGGTTTAGTTTTTGAAAATATTATTATGAAAAATTCCAAAAATCCAGTTGTGATTGATCAGTACTACTGCCCCTCACCACATTGCTATATGCAGGTAAATCAAAATTTCAATTTTTTTTTAAAATAAAAATCAATGTGATTATATATTTATTATTTATGTATAGGGAAAATCGAGCTCGGATGTGCAAATAGAAGATGTGACATTCAAGAATATCCGAGGGGTGTCGAGCACGGAGGTTGCGTTGAATTTGCAGTGCAGCGAGGCTATGCCGTGCAAGAACGTGAAGCTCATCGACATAGACCTTGCGTACGAGGGGCCGGGGAGACGGGCCACGGCCCTTTGTTCACATGTTATTGGCTCCTCTTATGGCAAGCTTGTACCTGGTGGATGTGTGTAGATTTTTGTGAATTTTTTTCATGTATTAATTTGCAATTTGTTTTTGTTTTGAATTGAATTATCTCTTCCATATCTATCAAATATTTAAAGCTTCATATTATTCGAATTTTAACATGAAGATATGAAAAATTAATTACGTCCCAATTAATGTTTATTTGAGGCACCATAGTGTGATCTTATATCTTGTAGTGCTATATTTTTAGAATTCAATATTTGAAATTTGGTAGTTAGTCAATAATTAATTGCATAACACTTCTTTATTATACTAAGGGTATCAAGATCTACATTATTCTAACCGTATTCTTGAACTAATAGCAAATAAAACAAAATAAGATATCTTTCTCAATAGTATATTCAAGTTGGTCTTATTTATCTAACCAAGAATCATAAATTGACTCAAACCTCCAATTTCTTTTTTGTGTGGAATATCATAGTCTTTGACTTAAAAATATTTATAAGAATATTTGCTCTCGTATTCTCGACTCATGATAAATAAGTTCAATATCATATATACCTCACAGCAATTGTTCTCACAACCCTTCAAAGGCCAACGTCCTCGTTGGTCATGGCCATTGGTTCTTTGCCAGGCCACCACTCCGAGTTCCTCGTTGGTTACGGCCACGTTGGTCACGGCGGATTCTTTACCCGGCCACCACTCCGTGGGTCACCACTCCAAGTCGGCCCCAAACGTACTCGTTAGTCACGGCGAGTTCGTTGCCCGACCACCACTCCGAGCCATTTGGCCTCTCAATGAAAGCACCAATTAATATAAACCAAATATGAGAACTCAGCCCAAAAGACTAGTCTGTTAGGTGAGAGAACCCATTTAATCTACCCCACACCAATTATTCTCACAACCGAGGTGGGAATTGAGTCTGTAACATAAAGTGTAATTGTGCAGTTAGGATAGTGTAGTTTCATTGTATGCTGTTTTGCTTATGTTCTTATGTTATAGTTCTTGTTGAAAATAGATTGTGATTCATAATGTGGAAAGTTAATTAATTAGATGAGTATTTGATCTTAGTGATTGAATCTACTGGTGTGCGTGTTCGATTTCCTTCCATACATAGTGTGGATTTTGATATTGTTGGTTAGGATGAGGGCTTGGAATAGACATAATTTGCCCTCACTTATAAATATGCTTCACTTTGTACATATCCACCTGTTTCTACCTGGATTTGCTATTTCCTCATGAATATATATACACACTTGACATTCTCTGCCTCTTGCTCGGACTATTTCTCAAACAGAACTCGTCCGATGCGTAGAACTTGTCGAGGACAGAACGAAGAGCTTGACGAATCGAATCGACAAGGGGATGAACCTGACCTTTCAGTCCCGTGATCACGAAAACACTGACCATTCTAGTACCCAATGTAGAAATCTCAGCCCTCACAGCACTGAGGGGCAGAGCCCCCACAGCTTCTCTCAAATCGCGGAGAAGCTCGTGCTCGAAATCGCAACAGAGGGAAGCTCGGATCGAGGTTGAAGCGGTGTCGTTTGGGTCCTCCTCTTCTTCCACTCTAACTTCATCGATATCGCTCGGCACCACTGTGCCTTTAGTAGCTTCGGCTGCTTTCTTCCTTAGTAGCTTCACTTCATTGATAACTTCGCCTAGTAACCCTGCTTTGTCCATCTGATTCATGATAAATACAAATCATTAACCAATCCAAACATGAAAGACATGAAAATGATACTATATACTCCCTCCGTTCCATAGTAATAGAGTCATTTTGACATTTTGGTACGTTTCATAGTAATAAAGTCATTTCTCTTTTTAGTAAAAATCAACATATTTTTCCACACCTACTTTACTCTCTCTTTTTCTCTCTTCATCTATCTATCTTTTTCATTTTCCACTTTATTCTCCCTTTACTTAACTCACCTAACACAATATTTCTTAATCTCCGTGCGGAAAAAAAAAACGCCTCCACTACTATGGAACTGAAGGAGTACTAAAGAAGGCATGAAAATGATATACATACTTTGGAAGTTCCATGAGTTAGTGTTCTAAGAGTAGCCAAATGGCGATTGATTCTCTCCCTTCTTCGCCTTTCGGCCTCGCTGTGATTCCTCAGAGCAATCGAAGCCTTGTTCGCCTTGTCTGCATCGCCCATCTTTTGTCTTGGCCTCATAATGAACTCTCCTCTCTCATTGTTCAAAAGCAATGACGACGACGATGCTGATGATGCTCCATTAATATCTCTTGCCACACCTTGGAACCCAAAGTAGTTTCCTTCAAAACATTCAAAATGACCCATCTTAATTTGGTGATTGTTAGAGCTAGAAAACCATACAAATATTTGAGATAAAGTAAAATGCTAACACTCTACAAAGTATGATTCTTCCTGTTGTTTCCATCTCTCTTTAAAAAGAAGCATTCAGCAGTTGATGAGTATATGTATGCAAGAGTCAATAACTCATGGTGGTAATGAAACTATTATATCATGAGAGAGAGTATGTGGCTCTTGGGTGTTGCAGATGCTACTATAGAGGTTGCCTTCTAACTATAATTGGTGTGTGAATGATTGGGATTGATCACCTGTAATTTACCTAATCAATTAAATAAATATCACTGATCAGGTCAACTCAAGTGGAATTTAGAACAACAAACATCATATTATTACCAACTAGCCGAACAATCTTTTATGCCATACCGTCATACAAAAACATAAATAAGAAAAACAGGATCCTAAGGTTCAACCAGTGCAGCACTCAGACATATCTTAATATCTAAAGCTCAGCTCAAACTGAGTATAGGAGAATGAAGACTTGCTATGTCTTCAGTTGCCGGATTGTCGCAGCTCTGGGCGGACGAAATCCGCATCGGCAGGCACTGAGATGTCGACGGTGGGCCTCAGCTGGGCACATACTTCGATCGCGCCGTGCACGGGATCCGAGAGGAAGTTGCTCAAGAGGTCCTGGTTGATGGGGGCGCCGTTGTCCACAGCTACAAGGGCCTGCTGGGTGAGGATGTAATCGAATCTCGGGGCCCACTTCCTTGATCCCAACCGAGCTGTTGTCGAGCAGTTGTCAACCATGAATGATACACCGCGAGCGTGCATGAAAGGATTCAACGAGTCCACGGACTCGATCACACTCTCGTTTATAATTTCAGAGTATGAGTGCCCCTTCTTCCTCAAGATCTCAATCTGTGTTGTCCAAAAGCAAATTTAAGAACATTCAGTTAGATTATAGGAACCATCAACTGAACAGAATAAATTTTCACATAACCATCAGAGATTTCTGCCACCAAATCATTTAAAGCTTCATATACAGCGAGGAAATGAAAATATTCGACGGGAAAGAGACAGACGCACCTGGGCCATCATCAATGCAACAAAGACTCCTGCGGTGAAAGGATACAGAGGTCCCAAGTCACCTGCTGGGCGTTGGGCTCTCACACGCTCACCAACTTTCCACATCCGGGTCTGATCGATTTTACCCATAGGGAAGGCAGGTAGGCCTTCCTTATCCTGAAGGAGAAAAACATATTGATAAATATCAGTTGAAGAAATAGGAAACACAACTGGTCTCATCAAAATGAATCACTGGTAGACATACATAAAATCGACGACCAGCCAAGACAACACTCCTGATCTCACTGCCACTGGCGACATCTTCGTAGCATTCGTACAGGATGTCCATGCAGGGATAGTATGAAGCACTGTACGCTGTCTCAAAGTCCTTTTTGCCTTGTGCATCTAAGGCATTATAGACTGCTAGCATACCCTGTAATAATTTCAGAAACCAAATTAGTTCATTAAAAAGAGTAGTTAAAAGAACAAAGAAATTGAGTAATCTTCATACATCTCGAGACAAAATATTGCAATGGTGACGAAAAGATTCTAAAACAAATCAACACTTTAACTAACCTTTGTTGATATGGTCTTCGATATTGTCCCTGTAATGCTCTCAACTGTGTTCTTGTAAGCAAGATCTTCACTCATCCCATTTTCAGTGTACCTTCTGAATAAGCACTCCACAACACCATGCACAGCCCCAAGCAAAATTCCTGATGTGATCGAAAGGTGATTTAGAGAATTTCTGAGCCAACATGGCACAAATAACCTCAGGAGACATTCTTACCTCTCTCCCCAAAGATATCACTTTTATACTCCTGCTCCAAGGTAGTGGCGAAAGTGAAAGGTGAACCAAGGGCTACTGACCATCCAAGGGCAACATCAGTAGCTCTGCCATCAACATCCTTCAAGCAAAAAAAAGAAAAATACATCAAACATTCACACCACCACAAAGAGTAACCTATATACGTAAATCCTGTCATTGGATATAAACACATATAAACAAGATGGATACCTGGTGAACAGCAAAACTTGAATTGATACCAGCACCATTCACTTCTTTCCCTTGCACATATAACCTTCTCACAGAGGGACCCATCCCCTTGGGACACACAGCTATTACGCTAATGTTCTTGGGGAAGTCGAGACCCACTGACTGCAGATGTCCCAACAGGAACCCATGGGAAAGTCCTAGGATGCTGTTTGGTTTCATGTGTGAGAACACTTTCTCATAGTTATCAGCCTGCAACATTGAACAAATTAAGAATAAAGACACCTCCAACGAAGAAAAACACATACAGCAAATCATAATTGATTGGTATAAACTTCTATGAGCATCATAACAATGCCCACACAAGACTCGGAAAAAAGATGCGCCAGAAGAATTAAGTAGTTGACATAAACAGAGGATTTAATCAAGGGCCTCATTGAAGGTTCAAGGCAATGGTCACCTGAGCTGAGTCCGATATCAAGAGCATCACCAAATCACTGCCGGATATGGTTTCATATATGTCTCCAAGCGTCCCACTTTCTTCTGTAAACCCAGCAGCACGGGCCTCAGCAAATGAACTAGAACCCTTTCTCAAACCAATCTACATGGAAGTCAACATAAAAATAAATCACTCACTTCAAAAAATGATCAGAACATGTCTCATCCACATAACGAGCCAAGTAAAAAAAACATAAGATTACCTTAACAACAATATCAGATTTCACTTCGGCAAGAGAATCCCTCAAGTTCTGTGCTTGAGCAGGTCCCTACACCAAAAAAAACAAGACTTCACTTATAACAACAATGAATCAACACAGTAATATTCTTTGAAAAATGAGCAAAAGCAAATTATCTCAATAATCACCAACATTCTCAAGTGATGTAGCAATAATGTACCTGTGAGCCCCAACCAATCACCCCAATCTGCTTAATGCCCTTAAATGCATCCGGCAACAGCTTGAACAGATCCCTTCCTCCTCTCACAATGTACTGCACAGTGCATACAATGCAACACCATCAGCAATCACACAAATTCAAGCTCTTAATACAAATATCTTACTACATCACCTCATTATTCATTAATTTATTACTCACTTATTAATACAAATTAAATATTAACAAAAAAAAGAGCAGATCTATCCATATCTACACAGCTACCAACCGCAATAAACTAATCAACCTCAGATTTGTTTAATCGGAGCATAAACAAACAGAATAAACCCTAGCAGCAACATTTCCCCCAAATCCACCACACACATTTGGCAATTAAACCCTAATTTCATACCTCCTCGTGGCCGGCGAGGTTGACCTTCTCCTTTTTGAAGACGGAGGTCTGGAAATCGAGAGACTCCAGGGGCTTGATGGCGGGGACCGAGACCATCCTAGCGGCCGAGGCGGAGCCGGTGGAGGCTCGGGAAGAGGCGGCGGAGCGCAGCGGCTTGAGAGAAGGGGAGGATGTGGAGAGGAAGCCGAGGGACGCGGGTGGAGCTTTTGTAGGAGGATTGAGAGCTGCGGTGGAGGTGGGGGAGGTGGAGAGAGAGGTGGGGGCGGCGGCCGCCATGGTGGTGTGTGGCTTTTCGAGTGAGCGAAGGGAGTGAGAGAAAAATGTGTGTGACAGCCGACAGAGCTCAGATGAGTGAGATAGGGTTTGTGTGCTTCAGCTACATTCCCTTATATAGTGGAAATGGGAATAGTATTGGTGGGGTTCATTTCTTAAAATATACACCCTACATCCCGCGGTAGGTGAGTCATTTTACTATTTTGGTACGTTCCATAGTAGTCGAGTCATTTCCTTTTATAACAAAAGTCAACACATTTCTTATCTCTTACTTCCTCCGTCCCGGATAATTCGTCTCAATTTTCCATTTCGATCTGTCACACATAATTTGTCCCATTTCACTTTTATCTTTTTTGGTAGTGGACCCCATATTCCACTAGCTCATTCTTACTCACATTTTATTATAAAACTAAAGATATGACCCGCATTCCACTAACTTTTTCAACCCCATTTTTCATTACAATTCTTAAAACCCGTGCCCGATCAAAATGACCCGAATTATCTGGGACGGAGGGAATACTTTACTTTCTCTTAATTTATTCTTTCTTCATCTCTCTACCTTTTTCACTCTTTACTTTATTCTTCCTTTATTTAACCCACTTAACACAAATTTTCTTGAATCTCGTATCGAAAAGAAACGCTTCTACTACCGTGGAAGGGAGGGAGTACTTCCTAAGTCCATAAAAAATAGAGCATAATTATCATTTTTGGCCGTCCACAAATAGAGCACATTCATTTATGGAAAGTTTTTAATAAATAATAATCGTACACATCATTCAACTAACAGAACTTCTCACTTACTTTTTTCCATTCTCTCTTACTTTTTTTCCTTCTCTCTTACTTTACCAATTTTACATTAAAACTCGTGTCATACACAAGTTGCTCTACTTTTTTGTGGACAGAGGAAGGGAGTAGTAAAATTTCTATTTTCAGAAAATAAACCAAAAATAAAATAATTCTCTATTTTTAAAAAACATAGAGAGTAGGTTGAAGTTAGAATCACTATTGAGATTGAGCATTAAATTGGGATAATGAATAAAACACATATTTTTGTGCTTAAATAAAACTAAAAATGTGGCAATACATAGTACTCCACTAGACTTTTTGTCTATACTATCACTATATCACTATGATTTCATTTTAAAAAATTAGTTTTTTTTTGTTTGCACCATCTTGGTAAGAGGGATTTGGTATGTGTTTCGTGGATATATGGTTGGAGATGGAAAGGGATAATTTTACTATAGTGGTCCTAAGTATAGGGAAATTTGAAGATTTTAATAATTTTCTTTTCGTAGTGCAAAGAATATGCGGTTTATTCATTGATTTTGATATTGTTGAGGTTAATCATATATGCACAATAAATATTTGTTGCTGATTTTATCGTATTAATATGCTAGGTGTTTTATCTTCCATGGGATTGGACATAAAATATTTTATTTTATTTTTATTTTTATTTGTAGTTGTCGCTCTCTTAATTATAATTGACTGGTAACGTCCAGCTATTAATTAGGTGGACGTGTATAGTGAAGTAGACTAATCAATCAAGCTATAATGAAACGAAAAATATAGTAAAAGAGACAAATAAATTACTCTTAATATTTTATAGTTGTAGTAGTAGTAATAATTTTCAATGTAAAGACTTGATGTACGGACATAAAATAAAGAATCCAACACCAACACGGCTGCTCGGCGGCGCACGTGTCTATCCTACACGTGAGACTAGCACAAAATGTTGGTAATCATTGAGATTTTTATTTGATTCCAAAATTTCACAACTACTACTATATTTTCTTAATCGAATCGAACGTAAAATTGAAAAAAAATAGTAACTATAATTATTATTTTAATATATTATTTAAATATAGTTTAATGTTTTGGATTTTTAGTTTTAAAAAACCAATTAGAACTGAATAGAATATTCAAGTTTTGAAAAAAAAAAAAAAAATCTCATGTAATCCAAATCCATAAATTCTGAACCTAATGTTAAGGCCCAGCTCAAATAAAAGGGTGTGACTGGACTTAGCCCAATTGTTAAATGTCTTTTTAGTACATGCACATGCAACATGTTTACTAATTAGCTAAACAAAAAAAATGTTTCATGTGCATTGAATGGAAATGTGTAATATTTGAAATTAAATTCCTTTCAATAATTGATAAGGTATAAAGACTTGATGCCAAGAATCAAAGTAATATTCAACTCCTTAACTCAAGTTGAAGCAAAAATAAATAAATCAAACCAACCTTTACCAAACATTTGTACTTTCCTTTAAAATGCTTTTCTATTTACTAGTTTTTTCCAAAAAAATGTGATAGCCTTTAATTTATGTATATTTCTATATACGTATGTTTCTATTTGTGCTAACCATATACCAATAATCCACTCTAATTTGGTGTAAGTCATATCTAATTTTTGCACTTCCATCCATACAAAATAAAACCTTTAAAATCGACAAAATTCTAAAGACTGAATTTATTGTGTTTTTCAGTTTTCATAGACCGATAGTAATATCAGTACACCCTTAACCACATTCATATCCATAGACCGATATCAGTAGACCCTTAACCACATTCATATCCTTATTCGCTTTCGATTATGATAAAGAAAAACATTTCCATATACTAAATACAACAAAGTGTTAAAATTATTATAAGAAAAATACAAAAGTAAAATAAGATTGACAAAAAATATACTCCCTTCATTTTCCAAAGACTACAAAATTCTATGAAGGCAAACCATAATATTCAAAATTCCAATCCTGCCCCCAAACATTTTTTTGGAACTAAAATTCGAAGACGATTGCTTGTTTGTAGCAACATTCCTCTAAGATTCAATTCAATTAGGTTAAATTTTGATTGGGATTTCAAAACGATCGGATTCAATTGGGGATATATTCTGCATTTGGATAATCAATTGCGATTGCATTTTGATCGATCAAAGGATCATATGGAGAAAGACAAGATTACAGAAGAAGAAGAAGAAACAGACGCAGTTGAGATGGTTCTGTTTCAAGTCTCGGAATGCTATGTTTACGTGGTAATTTTCAATATCTGTTTCGATTAACAAATGCGTCTGGTGATTTGGTTTCCTTTTCGTTTTTTTCTAGAAATTCTGTGTGTGTGATCTTGCTTGCTTTATTGTATGTGTTTAATCACCTCTTTTTATGGCTAAATAATGTGTTGTTTTGAGAATAAGTTGTTGCATTGTTAAGCGATCCTTGAAAATTCAATTAATCTGCAATACGAAGGAGAAAAGCTAGTTTTGTGTTAACTAGTTTCGAAATTCAGTTTGTTTGTGGATGGTTGAATGAATACAGCTAATGGTTTTTATGGCTATGTGTGCTCAAAATGAAAAAAGTGGATCAAATTAAGAATTATTAGTTGATTTAGAGTTAGAAATAAGGAAATGTATGTTCTGGATGAAAAGGAATGATATCCTACTCGCGCATTCTCGTTGATTAACATACGGTTGAGTTGCTTTGGCTGAAGGACTACTCCAAAACTATCTAGCAAATGTTGCATTTGAAATTTGCAATGCTGTTAATTCCACACGAAAATCACGCCAGTTTCTATTTCGGGGGATTATAATATTCTCCTGAAATTTGCTCTGAATTCCAACAACAGTTAATCTTAAAGATGTTGCATTTCATTTTGGTTTCTAAGTTACTTTGGCATAAACTCTGTTGTCCAATTGTTGTTTTTTCTTGGGGATATTCTAATGTTCCGGTTATAATATTGCAGATACCTCCACGGAAATCTGTAGCTTCTTACAGGTTTCCCCCTAAACTACTTGATGAGCAGTTCCATAATCTTGATTTAGAAGGCAGCTTATGAATTAGAAATGATAATGTAATTGCTCAGCACTCATTTGATCGATGAAATAATTCAAAAATGGAATTCTTTCTTCTTGTAGGGCTGATGAATGGGATGTCAATAAATGGACATGGGAAGGTAATTTGAAAGTTATTAGTAAAGGAGAAGAATGCATTATCCGGTTGGATGACAAGACAACAGGTGAATTTTCCTGATTTTCTACTGGGTAGCGGTGTTAATTAACTATCCATTTTCATCTAGTTTCTGTCTCTTCTAATCACTGTTGTCTATGTAACAGGTGAGCTGTATGCTCGGGCATTTTTGAGAGAAGGGGAGCTGCATCCTGTTGAGGCTGTTATTGATAGCAGCAGGTAAAGAAATTGGTCACAATTGAAGCCACCTCTTGAAAGATATTGTTAATGTTAAAACAATGTGGTTCAACTTATAAGACTGCTATTGGTTCCTTTGCAGATATTTCGTTCTTCGTATTGAAGAGAATATTGGTAGTTTACAGAACTTCAATCTTCTAATATTAGCTTCTATAGTTATTCTTTATATGATCAGAGTTTGGATCTTCATTGAATAAGTGATTATGTTTCTTCTTTTCTTTTTCAATGGCCATGGTTGTTGATATAACCTTTAGAAAACCAACTAAAATTTGGGCTGAGTTACGGGCTAATTAGTACCTTATGTACGATTAATTGAACACTGTTTATGCAATCTACTGTTAAGAATTTTCCAACTAATATATTGTGTCTGGTCCTGTGTTTCTGCATCGGAATAGATAATAGACATTGCAGTAGGGATTGAGGTCATATATGACCAAGAATCTTTGTGCACTATTCACCTGGGGACATAACATACATTCAAGGTCAGATTAAGTTACTAATGTGATTTACTATATTAATAGCCTGACTACATGCCTGATATCCTGTTCATCCTTTTTAATCATTTTCACACATGTTGAAGGTGACAATATTAGACATGCTCGACAGATATATAAGTTGCTACCTCATAGCATCTGCCTCGAGGAAGTTTCCTAACTTTTTTGCTAGTTCAACCTATACGAATTGTTTCACTCGCCATTTAAGTGCTAATCTGGTTAGTCTACTGAAAGGTCCACCATATATCAGGGTTGATGCAAATTACCTACAATTTCCAAATGAACATATAGCAGGTTTTAACATTTCCAACTTACAAAGGCACATATAGGGCTAGAAGAATTGCAAAATCATATTGCTCTGACTCTTTAAGAGTGGTTGACTCGCTTCATCAGTATGTTTCCTTAATCATTGACAATTTGGGTTCTTTCTTCCTTCTTAAGTTGTGACTATCATTTGCAGACTGCACAGCATTGTTGATTTTCAATGTGTAACATAAACTAATTTTTATCTATTTATTTCATGTGTACATAAACAGAACTGATACCATTTCATTACGATTCATGCAGATGGGCGCCTTCGCCATGCTTTCATTGGTATAGGATTTCGAGAAAGATCAGAAGCATATGACTTCCAAGCTGCTCTTCATGACCATATGAAGTACTTCATCTCCTTTTAATTTGCCTTCCCTTTAGTAACCATGTTTTAAGACTTAAGAGCGGTTTGGCCCTGCGTTGCTGTTGTCTAAAGTAAATGGCCTTAAAACTCTCTGCTGCCGAGACTCTATTGAATTATTTTATTCAATCTATAGGTATCTGAATAAGAAGAAAACTGCAGAAGAGATGGAGCACCAATACCAGCATTCTTCAGTAGATTATAGTTTGAAGGATGGGGAGACTTTAGTGCTTCAGCTCAAGAAAGTAAGATCTCATGATCCATCTTATCACTCTATAACAATTGCATATGCTCATCTTATCCCGTTTCTCTTTTTCTACGAAACAGAAAGAAGGTGGCAGCAAAAGATCCAAGTTTTTCGAGCAGAAATTGAGTAATCTCATTTTGGACGATAAGGGTAAAAACAAAGAAGGTGCAGTAAGTATCAAATTGCTCCCTCCTCCTACCCCACCCGTCTCACCCGTTGATACTTCGGAGAAGTCTCCGTTAGGCATTACCCCGAGAGTTAGCCCTGGAAAAACTCTTGAGAACGAGAAATCATCTGGAGTGAGAGAACATCAAGAAGGAGAAGCAAAAGCCACCAAGAAGAAAGAACAACACAATGCACCGGATGATGATTTTGGGGATTTTCAAGCAGCCAGGTAGTGGGGATGCTAAGAGAGGTTTGCTTGTACTTGAATAATACCAATCCTTGTTCTTTACGTTTAACTTGGTTATCGGAGCTTCGTCCAGCTAATCCTCAGAGAGCACGATCTTTGCGGTGTGGAAGTCTTTTTGTGTTGTGAATATTCGTTTGTCTTTATCAAACTGGTGCAGTTTATATATTGCTTTTAGCTTCTCTTACTAACCACCACTGTCTGTGTACTTAGTTTTTGATAGAGTGACTAGAGACTAGAGAGTGTTGGCCAGAACATCATACGACTCGAGAGGGTTAGAGTTGCAATTTTATAATCCGAAAAAATTCAAACCCGAATGACCCTATCCTGCTACCCAATAGGGCTGATCCGAAATTAACCCGAGCTTCATAGGTTTTACCCAAAATGAGTAGATTTTATTATTTAGTTTTAAATTTTACTATCTTTATATCAAACTTACAAAAAGTTAGTAAAGTAAATCAATTTTTTTCAGATGCATGTGAAAATATATTTTGATTCAATAATTTAAAGTTATGTACTCATCATTTCAATTTTTTATTTATTTATTTTACTCTTATGTTTTTAAGAAAAGTATTGAACGATTTCATTATTAGTAAACCTTGAAAAGTACTCAATGAACTTTCTAATTTTGAAATAGTTAAACAACACATTACCCATGGCCATAAACATCATTTTATTTACAACTTATACGAGGGAATAGTAGATAAGAATAATTATAATTTATTATCCTAATAAAATATTTTTAATTTAAAATGTCAACTAATCAACTATGTTTCCAAATGTACGTCTACAAAAATAGTCATGTTTTTTTTTTCAATTCGGCATGTCCATTGAAATTAGTCTATCTATTTATAGTAAGAATTTCTCTCTATTAAGATGAGTCTCATTTATCAATATTTTAACCATATTTTGTTGGAACATTTTAATATGGTCCAACATAATAGTCTAAAGATTGTATAATATTTATGGCTATTTATTGATTGACCTGATTACGTGATCTACTAAGGTTATATAATTTATAAGGTCAAACGATTATCTATGAAAGTATGAGGACTATTGTGCAGATGCTACTTTGGATAACTTTAATTTTGTTACGAGTGAAATTAAAGTTATAATAAAGTTAGAGACTTATTCTCTAAATATATGGTTATGGTCAATAGATTCTCATTCCTATTGATCAGACGTAATATCAAGACTCTACAGATTACAGAGAATTTGTGAGAGAGTGTTGTCACTTGGAAGACTAATTTCCATACTTCAGAATCATCAACAACATCATGAATCCGAATCCATGTACGCTTCTGCTTATGTTAATCAATCGTATTCGACATATGTGATTTATGTGAATCATTAATTTGATTCCAACATATTTCTCTAACCTCTCTTACTATATCATTTCTTCATCGAAACTTTTCTTTTACTATCAAGATTATTTATCATGAACATAGATAGTATAGAAAATAAATAAAAAGACCCAAAACCCCAATTGTCGTACGGAACTAGTGCGTGCACAACTATGTAACGAGTTGCGCGTGTGATACAATGGTGTATGACACATCCAAAAAGATGCACGCACAACTGTGTAACAAATCGTGCGTGTGATACAATGGTGTATGACACGTTGTGCGTGTTTGTGCGCACACGGATTGGGCGAATTTCGCATACCGTCTAATGCCCTAAGCAATGATGTCATCGGTGATGAGCTCCGGACGTTGCTAAAGTTCAGAGGCGGCTGGTCCCCTTCACATAATTAGTGACAAACATAGTGTCATAAAAAATATGAGAGCCACTTTAATTAATGTAATATAGAACAAAACAAGTGGGACATTCCAAATTTAAAAGCCATCATTTAGTTGCTTAGTGAATAGGCTTCATGATTTTCAGGTTATGCAAATCTATAGAGACTGACTAGCTTGCAGTAATCACAGCAATGGATCATGCCATAATTTTAGGCACAAAAAAGTGAGAGAATATTCCTAGAAATAATGAACTTATTTCCCACTTCTACTTCTTTGTTTTGCCTTCAATAATATGGTTTGTTTTAAATGTTATAATTGAACCATTACCTCATTAGCAAAAAGTGAAGGTGGTTGAAGTTTAAATTAATCTTTAATCTTTAAAAGTTTGCTACCAATCGAGTAATTTTAAGCTAATCTAATCCATAATTGAATACTCCATTTTTTATCCATAGAAATAGAGTAACCCATGATTGAGTTTGCTTCAAGTAGTTGAGTTCCTTTTATTATTTTAAGTTAGGTAAATGTGGCCAATTTGAATTTTTTACAAGCTTATATTATAATTAATGCTATTTTGGGCAGGACAAAAAGATGCTGCCAAATAATTATTGTAGTGTAAGTTGTGAGATTTTATTAATCATGCTTGTTGTAGAAGTGACCTTCGTAACAACTTTGCAAAGGAGCCAATGGGTCATTTTTTCTTTTGGTGGAAATAATTAATTTTATATATAGGTGCATGCAGTCCAATTAAAATTTCTTTATCACTTCATTATTACCCCATAAACGTAACAACTTGTGCCATATTGATGATTGAAATTAGCCTTTTGTTGCTTTAGAAGTAGAAATTGGTTGTAATCATGCTGAAATAATCGAAAAATATTATGAGTGTTCGAAAATCCAAAAGGAATTCTGAAATTGATGGGATGAAGTGCACTTGTAATGTGAATATGATGGTTAATTTATGTCATATTATTAGATTCTCACCTAACTGATTCATCAAATAATAGAGTGGAAAGAAAATATTCCTAGAACTTATGGAGTCGAGTATAACAAAGAAGGTCGCCGATGGTATTAAAAGAGAGATGCAGTACGTGTGACAGGCCGTGGGCGTTACCAGCAAGTAGCAATGAATGAATGACGAAGAATAGAAAATGCAAATCACGAAATATCAATAGAGTACAATTAACTATAAAGAAGTCGTTTTCTGCATGAAGCATAAAGTGCTAATCAAGAATATCAATTAGGGTTCCGTAATTCAGAAAAAGAAAAAGAAAATATTATTAGGATTCTGTCAAAAAAGTGAAATAATGATAAATGTATACAATAATTATGGCTTCTAGTGTTCATAGATGAATGAAATAAATCTATATAGTCGCATTATGTTGACTATAAACTTATTTATAGTAAATATATATCAATCATTAAAATTTAATCAATGTACAAATTAATACTGCTATTCAATTATTCTAGTCTATAATAATTAAAACTCTTAAATTTTAAAAAATACTAATCTATATTTTGAAATATAACTATATTTAACTTCACTCTTGATATAAATCATGCTACAAAATCTCTATATATGCCCCGTTTGGCAAGTGGGCATTACTTGTGAAATCAATTCATTCGAATGTTTATTCCATCGACAAATATAAAATTAGGGTATTAATACTTAAATTTTACTAGTATTTAATAGAGGGTGGACCATTTTAGTTTTCTCAAAAGAAAAGTCCAAACAAGTCGCTTTAATTTATGGGGGAGAAAGCAATAATGGTTACGCAATGCAAGTTTGGGTGAAGATTTTTTGTATTTTAAGAATTTTCTTCAATTAATATATAGTCAATATTGCATATTCTTCCTTTCTAAAGGGGTTTTAGCTAATTTTGTGATGGTATTTGCCTTGGTTTTGTCCAACTTTGTTCGCCTAACTTTTTTTTTTTTTTTTATATAGTACGTAGTACTATAAATTATATACTCTCTCCGCGAATAGGAGTCCCATTTTTCCATTTTCATGAATAGAAGTCCCGGTTCACTTTTACCATAAATGGTAATAGAGTCTCACATTCCACTAACTCATTCCACTCACATTTCATTTAAAATTAATATATACAAGTGGACCCCTATTCCACTAACTTTTTTCCACTCCATTTTCTTAACATTTCTTAAAACTCATGCCATCAAGAAATGAGACTCCTAATGGCGAACAGAGGGAGTAATAACTAAGGGTACTAAGAATAAGAATGAAAAATAAAAAGAACTTATAAAATTCTTTTGACGTATATATAGTACTCAAACCAAATAAGACGAGCAAACAATTTTCTATAGTAAACGAATCAATTTAAAAGTCAAGAGCAAACAACAACACGGTAATTTACCAATAGTGCATAGTATTGAATGATAATCATGTGATAACTTTTGCCAGACGTTAGGTACATAGTTCCATATTTTATTTTATTGTTATTTAAAAAAAAAAAAGAATAAAGTATAATTTTTTTGGTAATAAAAAAATCTCAAATCATCCGGAAGTGGTGAGGTAGAGTACAAATATGCATACCTTTTATTATGTTAAAGTTTTCATGCATACTTATATAAGTAATAGTGAAATTCGAACCTAAACCTATTACGAATGTCTAATTAAGAACAAATTATTTACACTTATATAACTAATAGTGAATTTCGAACCCTAACCTATTATGAATGTCTACCCCCCACTAGTCACCACTAAACTTTATTGACATTGATATTACCTGCACTACATAATAAATGACATCACATACATAATTTATTAATTAATTGGTGGTAAACTGGTAGTTTAATTGCAATAGTTTGATAATCTGCAGTTAACAAATCAAGCTTGATTATAATTAAAATTAATCCATGCATGCATGTTAATAGCACATGGAAACATGGCTACATCCATCACATGATGTCGGCCATTTCCAATGCTTCGAATTCAAGGCTGCACTCATATTGTTTCTCTATCATCTTTCCATTCACATATTTCAGGTTTTTGATAAATTTCCACATAAATTAATTTCTTGTGATAGTTAATGTTAATTTCTTGTAGAAATTCTAGCTTAGGAGCATTTTATTTTCTTATTGAGTCTTAGGTCTATTAATATACTACATAATAGTATGTGAAATATTAATGAAATGCTACCTAATTAGATTTTATATTGATTTTTAAAATAAAAGAACTAATTTTAGAGAGTGCTTCTTGCTATTTTACCTTTATATATAAAAAATACAAGTAATTTGACAATCATTTCTGACGATGACAGTTTGAAAATTTAGAAATATTGATGGAGACGTAGGAATATAAAATTTGGAGAATTAATATGTAGAAGATTAAGACCTTCATGATGATTAATCAATAAATTATATATTTAAAAGTCGTTTGTCTGGGATATTTAACAAATAAAAGTCTGTAGTATAACATTTTATTTGAGAATTAATGGGTCCCTGAAATCTTGGGGCCAAAAATATCAGATTCACAAATGGAGTGGTTGAATTCTTGCAGTGTTATCTAAGCCCCAGTCAACAAAAGCGACAAAATAAGAAAAATCAAAAGAACAATAGTAATTTTAATTTCCTCAAAAA
This sequence comes from Salvia hispanica, assembly GCF_029641045.1. NCBI lineage: Eukaryota > Viridiplantae > Streptophyta > Magnoliopsida > Lamiales > Lamiaceae > Salvia > Salvia hispanica. The sequence continues at coordinate 47,513,812 of NC_142696.1, forward strand.
AAAAATATAGTAGTAAATTGAAGATTTTTGTTTCAATTCATGACTTATTAATTCTCCCCCTATCCCTTTTGTTATCAATGTGACTTCATTTGACTGAAATAAAATTCAAGGTTAATTGTTGAAGATTCAATTTTTATTTTAGATATATTGGTTGAATATTGTTGTACCCTATTTTTGGAATGATGAGTTGCAAAACTAGTATTCCCTATCTGTATAATAAGCCAAAGGAAAAAGTACTTTTTCTAAAGACTAAAGTTATAAATATGAGACATGAAAAAAATCCTGATCTCATGAAGATAAATTGCACAGCTATAAATTTTATCTCATGCCTTTTTAATCACAAAATTTTGACAAATTTATTTAATTGTGACAAAATGGCCTAAATTTTCGATATCAGAAAAAAATGTCCTAAGTCATATTTACAATTATTTTTAAAGATAGGAGATTTGGGAGGAGTATTTTAAAAGCCTAGACATTTCACAATTCGGCCAAAATAAGACTATATAATATAATTAATGAGACGAAAATAGTTCCATAAATACAAGCAGACAATCTGCAATAATACAAATAATTAACAATTTTAAGCAAAGAATTATGTTTTAATTTACTATTTTACGCTATATATTATAATATCATTATCATCATGTGACATTCATTAACTTTTATGTGATTTTTTTGTCTGTCATTATTCAATTTAATCTTCTGACAATGTGCCGATCCATTAAATATATAGTTTTTAATGGTACCAACAATTTCAAATATTTCATAAGATACACAGAATGATTTAACATATTGCATTAATTTGATCTGCTCATTCTTAAAAGCATAATGTCAGAAAAATATTTAAATTAATAAATGCAAGAAAAAGATTGAGTATGCGATTGACAAATCACATGAAATGCCATCTTAATGGCTTCATTTAGTTCAATTTTCTACTTTTTAATACTCGATAATTCATACATAATTATAAACTAGCTGGTGATTAGGAGATAGTAGCTATAGGCATACTCTAAAAAATTACTAGTATAGTAGTGATTAATAATAAATTAGCTGGTGAGCACTGTTGATATAAAAGTATACAAATTGATTAATATATATAAAAACCCAATTTATTATAAAAATTAAAAAGACTAAAAATACTAAGAACTTATAGAGTCAATTCCTTTTAATTTAATTTTGATTTGATACCTTTTACGTATAGCATATATTATTTACTACCAATCTACCATTAATTAACCAAGAAATAAATTGATTAAACGTATACATGACGTTGATAACATCACTTTTTTCTGTTAAAAAGTGATCTTTCATTAAATAAAACAAAGTTTGGAATCCTTTAATTGCTTGCACCTTTCCTAATTGTAGAAAAATGAAAGTGGCTATCTACCAAAAAATCTCAACTTTACATGAATCTGATTCTTACATTGTACTTCAACACACACTATATATTTTTAATTGACTATGATTATCATCTAAATAATAACATTTTATATTAATATTTTAAGCCAAGCTCAACATTTTTAAAGTAAGGCCAAAATTGTAAATTGAGTGAAAAATAATATAGGAATTATGCATGTCACTTTAATTCTATAAACAAGTGAGACCACACCAAAATTTTGATTAGGACAATCGACCTACTCTAAACAATAGGGATTATATTCTTATAGTTTGGTCCATCGCCATCAACTTGCAAACTTACAATTTTTTCTTTTTCGGCCTAAAACAACTTTAGAGATAATGTATTAATTAAAGTGATAAGTCTTAAAGAGAGGATAAATTATTTTAACATAATGTATGGTTAAATCGGAATCCTCTCATCAATCCGGAACAAGATCTGTTGTTTTCGTTTTTGATCCATAACTTCCTATAACATCCAGAACCAGAACCATCTCTCACGAAATTAACCGGATTTTTCTTTCTAGACGAGGATCGATAATTGTTCTTTATAAATATCCACGTGATGACGAATCTCAAACTATTAGATAAAAGTGAAAACGTCTTACCAACTAAATTACGATTCCTCATCAGCTAAGTTGGAGTAAATAGTAATCATACCAACTATCCACATGATGACTGGATCTTAAACTATTGGATAAAAGTGAAAACGTCTTACCAACTAAATTACGATTCCTCATCAGCTAAATTGGAGTAAATAGTAATCATACCAACTCTACCAGTTCGGTTCCGATTCAGAAATTTTGGAACTGTGATCGGCGGTTAACTAACGATTTTGACCCCACCCCCACCCACCCCCTATCCCCCCTACCCCCCTACCCCCGGTATAAGTAGCCTCCATTTCTCATTCAAATTTCCAAACTCCAATTGAAGAAATGGAGATGCTATTACTAGCACTCCTTTTCTTCTTCTCCTCTCTCTCCCAAAATCCCGCCGCCGCGGAGCTCAACACCACCCGCCGCGCCCTCGCCGGCGCCGCCGGCTGCAACATCTTCCGCGGCAAGTGGCTCTACGACCCCTCCTACCCGCTCTACGACTTCTCCAAATGCCCCTTCATCGACGACCAATTCAACTGCCTCAAATACAACCGCCCCGATCGGAGCTACCTCAAGTACCGGTGGCAGCCATCGTCATGCAACTTAGCCAGGTGAAATTCCGTGATTTTTGGCCGGCATTGTTGAGAGATCGGCGGCGATTTTGATTTTGGTTTGAAATTGGAACAAATTTTGCAGCTTTAATGGATTGAATTTTTTGGAGAGGATGAAGGGGAAGAAGATCATGTTTGTTGGCGACTCACTGAGTCTGAACATGTGGGAATCGCTGAGTTGTATGATTCACGCGTGGGTTCCCAACGCGAGGACTTCACTCGTTGAGCGCCAAGGACTGAGTCAACTCACTTTCCTGGTCAGTTTTTTCGGTTTATTTATCCAACCTTTTTTTTTTTTTTTTTTTTTTTTACTTTTTATCCGTGAAAAATAAAGTAAAAGTAACCGAAGCGAACAGTCAACACAAAGTAATAGTAATAAATAAATAAATTATTAATCTCGTCGCAATATTTTGGCGAACTTGTATAAGACCATGCGTCCATGCCCAATGGTGTGGTCGGGCATGCGCTTACACGTATGCACGTATTTGAGCACGGGTTTTTGAAAACTCAAAATTGTGGATATGTGAGTATTCAAAATGACATTTTTTTACATGATCTTATGACCATCAATCACTATGAGTAAATTGAATAGACATAGGTGGACTTGTTTTTCATTTTACCAAAAATAAACCAACATGGATTAGATACCTATGAATGACTTACAATTTCCTAAATAGAGTATCATCATTTTCATATTCCAATAGAGACTACACCAAATAATATCCAAATATTCATGTGGTTTTATCCTATAAGACAAATATATAATAAAGTACTTACAAAGTATTGTTGTAGCCAACTTTAGATTTAGAATAGAAAAAGGAAAAAGAAAAAAGATTCCAAACTTTAGAATATTATATATATAACTTGATGTTTGAAAAAATAACACAATATTCCAGCTTCCCCTTTTATGATCAAATAGAGGCAAATTACATTTGAAGTCATTTTACACTAAAGCAAATGTAATTTGTTTCTATTTGTCATATACACTCTACTATATTGAGACGATGAGTATTACTTAGTTCAAACAGTATATAAAGATATTACAAAAGGGTAGATTAAAAATCCATCATAAAAGCATTAAAATATGATTGGTTATATATGTTTGACTTTTCATGTCAAAATCAACAAATATACCAAATTGTGTCATCATGAAATTTTTGCATAATTGCGCGTATATGTATCAATCAAGATAACGTAATTTGAATAACAACTGAAAATCAAAATGAAGACTTTATGTGATGAGCTGATGATTATTTTTGAAAAAATTGACAGCCAATAATTGATTTTACCGAACTCCACTTTGTCCAAATCTTTTTAGTTTTTTATAAATAAAGTTCAATATGATTATTAGTAAGAGAGAACCAAATGAATCCTTACACGAGACTTTTTACAAAATTTAATGAATCCAATTAATGCTCAAAATACTATTTAATTGATCTATTAGAATAATTTATTAAAATCTAAAATCTTATTTTTATCGTAAAACTAAAAGTCATCCCCCTCATTAATATTTTGTAACAATTTCAATACAATAAATAGTGGAGTACAATTATTGCGACTGAGTAAGTACATTTAATTAAATTCAATTTTTTAACTTCTGCTTCGATGTTTTTGAGTCGACATTAATGCTGATGTTACTTCTGTTTATTCGAATACAACCCTTCATTTATGACTAAAAAATATAAGAGATTCTGAATATGGTTAGTTTAAAATTCAAATATATTCCCTTTTGAAAATAAAATTTGATAAGAGTTCTATAGTATTGGTGGAGGGGGTCTTTATTTTATTCATTAACATGTAATTTCACTTTGATTAGCAATTTGTAGAGGTTGTGCAATATTTTTGTAGGGATATAATGTTACTATTGAAATAATATACTAGTAGTATTGTATTACACACTATAGTCGTTTTCTAAAATCGAAGCTTTATGTTTGAGTTAGACCCGATATTTTTTTCACTATTATTTATAGAAATAATATTTTTAAGATTATAGCTAATTGAGGTCCAAGCCTAACTATCAACTATCAATCATTAATTCGGAAGCTTGAAATAGAAATTTTGACGACATAAGTTGAAATTACATACTACTCCCTCCGTCCACAAAAAATAGACCACTTTCATTTTTTGCACTCGTTTTGAAAAAATGATAATAAATACTTAAAGTGGAGAGAAAGTAAAGTACGATAGAAAATAATGTAGACAAGCTCAAAACGAGTGCAGAAAATGAAAGTAGTCTATTTTTCTATCGTACTTTACTTTCTCTCCACTTTAAGTATTTATTATCATTTTTCCAAAACGAGTGCAGAAAATGAAAGTAGTCTATTTTTCGTGGACGGAGGGAGTAGTTCTTAATTAAATCTTTTATTATTGTCAAGTGTCAACATAGTTCCACCACACATGGGGGCAACTTGACAATATTGGAATCACCAATGTTCCTAGACATAAGTAAAAGGACTCATATTGAACAAAACAAAAACTAGGATGGGCTATGGCGGATTTAGGTGTGGTAATAAGAGAGGTCACTCTAGCTAATTCGAGCTTCAGAGTTGATGCCGATTCTACGATACATCAATAGTGCCTTTGAAGGGTTGTCAAAGCCTCTAAGTAACTAAGTTCCGAAGTCTAGTAACGACCTTTTCACTGTATTCGATCCCACGAGTTCTATTTTCTGGATCCGCCATCCATTAGCTGATGCAAGTTTAGTAATCCCTTATCCTTCCCACGTAAGTGCTTAGGAGTTTATTAGAGTGTTATTTTTTTAACTCATCAATTAATAATTAGACTCTATTAAGCTATAGATATACTAACACTAACTATTCATTAATCATCTTATTAGTTCATATCTAAAATTCAATTAAGCCCAAAATTAGTGGTCCAGCTCCAGCGTATAGCGTGGTCCATGTGTAGACTTTTTTATTCAAATTTCTTTTCGTTTCTACTTAATTTTATCTTATGTGCAATTAAATAGTACTTGTACGATAAAGGTTAGTTTAATGAATATAATTTGAACCACATATTTTGTCCTATCAAATTGTCCTTTAGAAGAGTTGGATATCAATTGCCCAAATTATTTTTCTTAACGACTTTTAGTAAAATCAACTTTAAGCAAATAATAGTGATAAATGTACATAAATTATGTGTCATATATTTGAATTTTTAAGTACTTTATAAACAAATCGGTTCATTGAATATGTGCATAATTATTTACAAATTAACTGAAAATCATGTATGAAATTATTACAATCAAATATTTTTATTGTTATTTAAAAAAAGTACAATAAAGACAATTTAATAAAAAATAATAAGTTAAATAAATAAATAATATAATTGATTAAAATAAAATAAATTAGGTTCCATTTAAAATCTATACGCATTATATACGAACAATTTATGTACTTTTATCGTTATTCTTTATTCTTGCCAATTATGATGAATTTTCAAATTGCCACATCAATTATTTATTTATTTATTTTGGAAATATAGAAAAATGGTTTTTAAAATAATATTGCATGGGAAACATATTCAGGATTATGGGGTAAAATTGCTATTGTACCGCACCCAATACCTAGTTGACATGGAGACCCAAAACGTGGGTCGGGTCTTGAAGCTTGACTCGATCCGCAGCGGCGACGCATGGCTAGGAATGGACGTTCTGATCTTCAACACGTGGCATTGGTGGACCCACACCGGAAGTTCTCAGCCGTACGTTCTCTCTTTATTGCTTGTGAATTTTTTTTGATTCGATTTAAAGATAGTACTAATAATTACTTAATTTATGAAATTTAATCAAATTCTGATTCGCTTCGTAAGGTTTAAACAAAATTTTGTTTTTTCATAATTGCACCATCATATAAAAAACTATGTTTCAATTAATTTAATTTAAATTTTTTTCATAATTGTACCATCATATAAAAAACTATGTTTCAATTAATTTAATTTAATTTGATTTGATTTGATTTGTATGATTATATAGATGGGATTACATAGAGGAAGGAGGGAAATTATACAAGGATACGAATCGGCTGATAGCATACTACAAAGGGTTGACTACTTGGGCAAGATGGATCAATCGAAACATAGATCCTTCCAAAACCAAAGTCTTTTTTCAAGGAATTTCTCCCACACATTATGAGTAAGAACTTTCTTATTTTTTCACTCTAATTTATTATTCACTCGGTCTCACTTATGAATTAATAAGTACATGTATAAAAATTGGTAGTGGAATATAAGTCACAGTATTACAATGAAATGACATATTTTAGAAATAGAGACATACTGACAGGTTTGACTATAAATCGATATATTTTCCGGTTCAATTCATACAAGAAAATCCAATGAAAAAATTGATTAATCTTGAACCGGAAAACCAACTAGTTTGAACCAGCCACTTGATTGGTTTTTGTCCTCTAAGTATCGTATTTTGACCCGACTAGTGGTTAAACTGATCCGATAGATTGAACCACAAGCCCGTTTAAAACATCAGTCGGGATAAAATGAGCATATTTTAGAATTGTGTAACATCTTTTAATGTATTCACGACTGATCGAAATCTAATCTTTGACCAAAAATATCACAGGGGAAAAGATTGGAATGAGCCAACAAAATCATGTAAAAGTGAGACACAACCATACTTTCAATTGAAGTATCCAGCAAATACACCACCAGCTGCAGTTGTAGTGAACAAAGTATTGAGCAGAATCAAGAAACCTGTTTATTTGCTTGATATCACACTTCTCTCTCAATATAGAAAAGATGCACACCCCAATGTGTATAGCCTCCACAATGGCTTGGACTGCAGCCATTGGTGTCTCCCCGGCCTCCCCGACACATGGAACCAGCTCCTCTACACGGCCCTCATTGGCTGAGGGCTGTGGCCGATGTTTTCGTATCGTGTTTTAGTGTCGTGAGAGTAATTTTATTTCATTGGTTTTGTATTTTGTTGATAGAGGAGAGGAAATTCATTTTCTTTCTTTCTAATTTTATAGCATAGATTTGATGTGAAAGTAATTTAATAAGAATGGTGGTGGTAGTTTGAATGTAAACTAGTTCATTGTTTTGCCTCAACTGGTGAAATGAAAGGTTACAAATTTATCACTCTGTTTTTATGACTAGTTCCTGAATAGAGGACGACGAACCACAACTCAGCTGATAAACAAAACATAGGTTTGCGTCTCTTGGCAAAAACACAAGAAATAGAGGATCCAAAAACTACTAGACATGACATAGATACGAAGAAGATTCGGGCAAGAGAAACTAACCGGCACCATTGGAACTTATCACAGACATCTGCAAATAACGTACACGAACAACGTCTGGTTCGTACACAACTTACACTAGAGGACGGTGGTGCTTTCATGTAATTACAGATCAAGAGTTCATATCATACAAACAGCTACCTGTCAGCAACGTACCTCTACGAGACGAAGATGATTACCACACACATCTACTTAGACAAATCTACAGTTATCACCCACTACAGGTATTTACAAATTGAGCAAATGACCAAGAATTCCTTGTGGATCCACAAATGAACAGTCAACGGGTGCATCTATCATTCAAGTACACTACTAGCCTTAATGTCAGCACGAGATTCACCAATATCTGCAAATAGACGTGGCAAAATCCATCAAACACCTTGTGACCAGTAAGCAAATCTAGGTTGAGAATAAACTAATTCAGAAAACCAAGATACTTCTAGTCTTGCCTCCCGAGTAAGAAAAAGAAAATGTTAATGAGCCAAATGAATCTGTCAAGGAGACATTTGAAATGCATTTACTGATATTTCTCTATTCTTAATTGTTCGACTAAAGACTATTTTAGCTGGCACCACAATATGCATCTATATAATCAGGGATTGCTACTTCATGTCGCATTCGTAACTAATTCTATGAGGGTACTTTTTATTCTACACAGAAAAGGTAAAGACAATAACAATCATGATTACCAATTCTAACCAATATAGCTTGATGGCACATCCATTTAAACCTTCTTATCTCTACTGCCCTAATCTTTTGTTGAAATTCATTTAAACATTATAAACAATTTATTTCAATTTTAGAGGTCATTTATGATTTTGTATTCATATGCATTCCGCCATACATCCAGCCAGCTCAATTCTCTTAGAAACTTCTAGAATCGGCCAACGTGTTACTTTATCATCTACAGCCATCTAATCTTCAAAAGATAAAGAAACTGTAATGCTGATTTTGTAAATATATAGAACTACTTAGGAAATGCAAATTTTTGGATCTCCAAACAAGGTGTGAACCAGTTTAATATGCGAATAAAAGTCAAGATGACATGTGGAGGGAATGCTAACACTTCCATTAAGACATACTATTATTCTATACTAGGTATTCATATTTGCTTCTAGATTCCTATAAAATACAGTAAATAACAGGCTACGGACTACAGAAAATGCGTGTAAATCGTGCTTGAAATGGCATATCATTTAATGTGCAAGATCAGCAAAAATTTTATACATCTGTTAAAAAGAACTTTGCCGAAGAGGGGTGTGTGATAATAAAGCCTGCAAGATTTTCTACCTATGCTCACATGTAAAAGATATTTGTTTGTTTTAGGAATGTTTTACAAGCATATAAATACTTTCCACCCAAGAGCCCTTCATTTTGAATCATACAAAGATCCCAATCTTCTAAAAATTATATTTATTCATGTTTTATCTGAATAAATAGATGTGAGTACACAGATAAGAAGGCATCAAAGAAAAGGGTTGCTATCTTATAGGGCAAACCACAATCCGCAAAGGCAAGAATGTTGAACGCTTATAATGGAACATTGTAGTACCTCAAGGACTCAATTCTTAGGTGAGTTTTCGCCATCAGAGCCATCTGCTGAAGAACTTTCTCCGTCTGAATCTATAAAAATATAATCTTAATAAGAGAACGTGTTTGAGGAATCTATCCAAGAAATATGCATTAAATGCATAATGCATTACAACAGGGAAATGAGCTGTATACGAAACAACAAAAGATAACTGTCAATTACTACCACTTGAAGAAGATCCCGAGTCAGAGCTAGAGCTTTTTTGGCTGGCTCCTTGATTCTTATCACTACGCTCCACCTCTGGCTCTTCTACTTCAACTGGAGGTGAGGCGTTTTTCTCTTCATCCGCTGAAGATTAGGAGTAGACAATTGAATTCAGGTATAAATAATTTTGAAGCGTTCAAAACTTCTATTTTACTCAATGAAACCTTTACCTGTTTTACTTGCTTGTGGGATTTCCGTTACAACAGAGGTAGCAACCTGCCAAGAAAAACACCAAGTCGCAATGCATTAATCAAAATCTGAGGTTCTAAGGCCTAAGCTAAAAATAACCTAAGGCCTAAGGCCTAAGGTTCTAAGGTTCTAAGGCCTAAGCTAAAAATAACCGAGATATTAAATTAAGCTAAAAATAACCGAGATATTAAATTACCTTCTCATTGGGGTTCTGCTCTTGACTAGCAATTAAATTGCTGACAATTTCTGCCTTTCTTTTGTTCTTGCTCAAATTCTTCTTATAATTTGTTATGAACCTATCAAGCTCCCAAAGGGTTTCCGTATCAACACTGTCGATGTCAACCTCAATCTCATCATCTTCCTGAGAAACAGACGGATTCCTCTTCTTAATGATCTGAACAACATTTTCAAGCTTCTCAGAAGGCAACTCCTGCAAGTTTACGCTAAGTTTTTGTTTTTCATCATATGTCATCTCCCTTTTATTCGCATCCTTTGCCTTTGGCTTCTTTGGTGCATGAACCTTTCCCGACTGTGCACTACTTGGTTTCTTTCTTTTTGGATCACTTGAGCCCATTGCAGGTCTATCTAAAGGTCTTTTCGTATCAGGCCGTTCCCTAGACTTCTGAGAAGCCTTCCGAGATGTAGGCGTTGGTGGCCCCACATCATAATCGGCAGCTAGCTTCATCCCACGTTTATACTCAGCCTCTATGAGAGCCCATTTATCCTCAAATATTTTGCACAGCTGTTCGGCCATCACATAAACATCTTGCCCCTTTGGGTTATATGTCATAGCATTTTGAAACGTACGCACGACATCCTCAGCAAACTCCATCGGGGACTTGTACCAGTTCTGATTTAACCTGCCTTTCACAGTACCGAGGTCCATAGGGTTTCGAATAATTTCAAAATAGTCATGCAAACCAAGAGCAACTGCATCAACTGGCTTGTTAAACACCCAACCATGCTTGTGCTTCATCAACCTTTCTAAGAGCGCATTACAGCTCTTCAAAATATGACTGGGGAAATTCTCCATCCCCACCCCACTTCCTCCACCTCCTCCACCCTTCTTCCCGTTCGACTTCAACTTCTTGTTACTTTCACCTAGCGGAATCTTGTCCTTTGCAAGCAAAAAATCCGCATTTCTATACAATTTATTCGCCTTTGGAGTCCTTTTCTCCTTCTCCACAACATCATTCCCCGGCTTGCTATTCTCATTCACCAACACACTCAACGGATTCAACGGCTTCACCATCCGAGGCGTCCCCACCTTATCCCCATCTCTACCATCAAACCCTTTCCCTCCATTCTCCATCCCCTCATTCGACTCAATCCTCCCTATCAAGCTCCGCACCATATCCCTCTCGCTCTCCAGCTTCCTCCTCAGCTCCAAAGCATCACGTTTCGACTTCTTCGACAGACTTATCCTTACCTTATCCTGCCTCAGAGGCCCTCCCACATCACCACCAGAATTATGCATCCTTTTCACAGAATTCAACCCATCCGAAACCATATCCTGAGATTTCAGCTGCTGATCCATCAACAAATTAGTACAGCTGTGACTGTTTTCAAGCCCCTTGAACGACGGCCTCCTACTGTAAACCTTACGCTCCCTCAACTTATCCTCCTCAGATCCCTCATTCCCACCCCCCAACATTGCACCAAAGCTCAACCAATTGATCGCAGAGACACACACAGATCACACACCAGCTCAATTTCTCGAAATTTCAACGCGAAATCAAACCCTAGCCAATCCACATAATCATGGAGAAACTGAGAAACACACTAAATCAGCTCGGATTGTTCAATTAACACACAATTTCTTCCGATTCTGCTACAATTAGCCACCGCCGTATACAAACGTAAGTTAATTAGGGTTTCGAACATACCTTTTCGAAGATTTTTTTCCCCTCTTTGCAGGTCTGCCTTTACTCTACATAGATTTTCCCTTATCTCTGCAGAAAGAAGGGAGGTGAGCGAGTGATCGGAAGCCCACGCGGATGGATAGAGCGTGGAGATCACGGGCCTTTCAACGGCTCCGATTGCATTGTTTTAGTTGGGAATTGAAGATGGACGGCTGGGATTGATACTGGGTTGTTTATTGAATAGAGCCTTGACCACCCGGGATAAGATGGTCCCACGCTCGGTGGTGGCGCGTGGGGATTCCGCAGATTCGGGGTCAGGAATTAGAGTTGTGTCATTGCGTTGACTAGAAGAATATTTGCCTTTTGGTGAATTAGATTCCATTTTTGGATTTTAAGATTTTATTGATCAAATAATTTAATTTAATCTAGTTTGAATGATTTCACTTATTATAGAAAACTTTGCTCACATTCTGATTATCTAATTCTGTCATTGTTTATCATTTGAAATTAGGTTAGTTACTAAGAGTACTGATAAATGTAAATAAATTAATTTCTTATAAAATACAATAAGAGCCACTTAATAAGGAACGTTATTATTGTTAATAAAAGTTGTTTAAAATTGCGGTACAATACGATTTATCAGATTTGTTTAAAGTACGTTGTGATCAAATCAATAAATGAAATTCTGTCAAAATCAAAGCAAATCTCAGTTATTGGATCTTGTGATGTAACTGTAAGATTAATGTCACATGTCATATAATAATGTAGATTGTGTAGTCTAATAATGTAACGTGTTTTAGTCTAATGTGTAGATTGTGTAGTCTAATAATGTAGTTCGGCTAATAATATACGCTTGTAGTGTAATAATGTAGCTCGGATATTATTATTATCACAATTATCCAATCTAAAGATTCAAGTGCTGATATTTGCTTTGATTTTTGACGGGATTTCACTTATTGACCATAGTGGACCCCTGTGTTTACCTTTATCAATTAGTTAACCATCCTCTAATCACATGATTCACATCAATCTAATCTATTGCATTTACCAAATCAAAGTATCATGCTGTGCTTTTATTTCTGTATATATATATGTCATAGATGGTATTCCATTTTCATCCACCACAACAAATTAAAAAGCTCATACACAAGTGAATTTATCAAGCAATTATAGAATCTATAAATATAAACTTCACGAAAGCGTGGCTTTCATTCGAACATTTTCCTAAAATTATTCATGAAAAATACCATAAAACACAATACCCTCTACCATATCTATTTAAACAACTTAACAACTAAAGGCACACATTAACCAAGTCCAATTTTTGTACAAGTGTATCACATGATAGTCAATATCGACTCATAAAACAAACACTATTCATAATAAAGGATCCGGTGTATAACTCATAGGCGATAAAGAGTAGTGATGATGAGGATCGGGGCCGCCAGGGACGGCTCTATCTTCATGAACCGTGCCAAGTGATCTCTTTCGGTAGTAATGCTTGAACTCAGCAGCGGTGAACCCCATTTTCCGCCCAAAATGTTCGCTATTGAGCTTGGCTCGAGTCACAACCGCCCCGTATGAAGTAAAAAAGAGGAATAAGAAGAAGAAGTAAAAGATTATAAATCTTGAACAACCCATTGACTAATTTGGAAATGGAGGAAGATGAAGCTAAGAGAAATGAATTTAAATGAAGATGCATGGATGATGGCTCTATTTGTTGCATGGTATTTATAGGATAGAATAGTAGGAAAATAGGGACATTGCAAAGTGGATAGAACGTGATTTTGTTCTATAATATCCTTTTGTTTTAGTTTGTTTCTATACGTTTGAATTTATTATTTTGATAATAGAATATTTTTTCTTCGGATAATTGTCTATACTTACATCAATTTGACCCGACCAATTGTTTGTTAGTTCTATGTTTCTTGTATAAGATCGTCATGAAAGGATAAGTTCCACCGCATAAAATGGAGATTTACACAAAATCAAAAGCATGATTAGCCTAACACTAACATAATGGTGTGATAACAAAGTGATATATACAGCGAAATACTCTCTCCGTCCGTTAAATATTGTCCAATTTTATCATTTTAGTCCATCCGTAAAATGTTGTCCACTTTGTTTCTTTTTTCTTTTTTTTTTTTTCCTAATTTTGGTAAATGGACCACTCTTTCGACTAACTTATTTACACTCACATTCTATTATAAAACTAATACATAATTGTAGGTCCTACATTCCACCAACTATTTTCACTCATTTTTTCTTCATATTTCTTAAAACTCGTGTCGAGTCAAACATGGACAATATTTTGCGAACGGAGGGAGTAGCAGATTCAAATATGATAGGAGGATGGATAGGCCCATGAAAGTCGGAAATTAAGTTTATTAAATTCGGCATTTTGAACTGCTGCCACCCACAACACCACAATTAGCTTCACCCTTTAATTCATAACACTATATATAAATGTCCTATTGTTCATAGTTTTGTGGATTGATTATATTTAATTCCAAGATACAAGTATGTATTTGGAATCAGGAGCGGATCTAGCTTATAGTGACATGAGGCAAATATGTTAGGGAGATTTTGAATATTGAACAAAAATGGATAATTCGAAAGTCGTGATAAACCACTTTCAGATCAAATCAATTTCGGTGGTTCTACCAAAATATTTGATCGGATATAATTCAGAGAAATCAGAACTTCTATATGTTGATGTTCGAGAAGTATATAGAACCAAAAGAATCGATCAGATTTTGAAGAAGATGAACTGATGCATCTGTTGGAGGAAAAACCGAAAATAACTAATTTTCAAAAGGTTTCCGAAATTGCAAATTAGTCCTTTGACTTTCAGAAATTACATTTTCGGATGAATTAATCACACAGCAACTTCGTTGGAAATAAAAAATTTCCAAGCTGACTCGACCCCAGCCAGGGGCTCTGCCCCTTGGACCCCGCTACCCGGGGCCGCTGCCCCCGGACCCCGTCCATCATAATGAATTCCAATAAGCGTGCACTCCACACTTCCATACTTATATGATGTATCATTATGATAATACTGATCAATCAAGTTTACCCAATTGCACTAAAATATCCAACAAAATGCTCCTCCTCATACATTCATTTCCTTATATATACATAGATTTCTGATTATATACTTCAACCACACTAAATGCCTCTTCTCAAATACATAAATTTTTCCTATATATTACTACTTCTGTCCCTAAAAATTTGATACATATTACCATTTCGGTCCGTCCCTGAAAATTTGATACACTTCACTTTTACCATTTTTGGTAGTGGACCCCATATTCCACTAACTCATTCCTACTCACATTTTATTATAAAACTAATACTTTAAAAGTAGGACCCACATTCCACCAACTTTTTCAACTCACTTTCCATTACATTTCTTAAAACTCGTGTCGGGTCAAAGTGTAGCAAATTTTGGGGGACGGAGGTAGTATATTTTTACCCCACCTTCGATAAAATTGTGGCTACACCCCTGTTTGGAATTCAACTAGTACATCATTACTTTACATCCTCCTCAAAGTGGAAACATGGATCAACTTATTGTTCCCACTATGTAGTTGAAATTGAGAATGGTTGTTACTCATCATGTCGGTTTTTTGTGCTTGATTTCCTTTGCTTACGAGATGTTGTTTTTCAACAAGGTTGCGGCTTAGGGAGGCCCCCTTTTTATGTTGTTGTGCTGTCGTAGTAGCTTTATTTTGTGTTGTGTTTGGTATTTGTCTATGTGCTATATATCTAATTCTTTCTAATGCATTATATTATTGGTCAAGCTTTTACTTTTTTATTTTTATAAACGTAGAAGCTTATGGTTCAAACCTCAAAAATAAAAGTAAACAAAACTTGATGTTTAGAAATTAATACTCTATAAACAAATGGTAGATAACATAAATAATAAATTCCTAAAAGGCAAATTGACATGCCAATTTAAATACTCCTACAAAATAAATATCCCATATACTATCTCATATATCTAATCATTCAATTGAAAATCTCTCCTGCTTATTATTCCATTTATCTATTCGATCTCTCGCGTTTTCCACCTGAGAATTTCCAGAAATTCAACACAAAATTGACAATTAGTTTAACCAACCTAACTAAGATCCATGAACAATCAATCAAACTATGCACCACATTATAGCATAAAGTTACAAGTACATAGTCATATAAATAATACATATATAAATAGTCTAAATACTATTCAAATGCATTTACATGTAGTATTTATCGTCACCCACTAATTCTGATTAAATATTATGATTATTGATTTATTTCTGTCCATTATTCTCATCGAAAATTATTTAGAGACAAAAATGAACAACAATTTTACTGTTCTATTTAATATTTATCAATTGTTTAAATCTGTAGTAAGATTTTTTTTTGCATATTTTTTTGAGGCAATCAGGCAATTATAATGTACTACTCCATTTTTTAAACTCAAAAGTTTCGCCTCAACTATGAGGAAACAGATTGAGCACCGGTCTAGCATCGCTCGTAACTCGCTATAGCAATAAGTTGGAAACCAGAGAAGAGCTTCAAATTATTTCGCTAAATAAAGCTACACCACTCATTTATGGACGACCAATAAAGTTCCTTGGTGCATGGTAACATATGATTATATTTATTTCATATTTCTCATACAAAACTTTCTAGTAATTTATACCCTAAGTAAACAAACCTAATTAAAAGGTACTCCTAATGCACTAGTATATTGTTTGTCACATATACATTCACAATTTAGAAATAGAAAATGACTCTCACATTCTATTATTATTCCGATATATATCCATTTATTACAAGTCTATTAGTAATATAGTAGTAGTAGTAGTAGCTTTTTATTAAAAGTCTAGCTCAAATTATTACCCCCCACCCCCCCTAAAATAGTGATATCCAATCAAAGGCAATTCCATGTTATATGTAAAGGTGTCATTCATTTAAGAAAACCAGAAATTAAATTTGTTAAATAAAAATATTAAATTTGTTAAACATACTCCTTTTTCAATAGTAGAAGCAAACGACAATAGAAATTATTTTTGCTTCATTGATTTGATGGAAAAAAAGGTTCAATCGAAATCAAACCTCACCAACTTGGAAAATTATACTAGTACTATTTTTTCAGAAGTAATTTCACAATAATTATCTCATATATAATCAATCTTTCTTAACAAGAATTTACCGAAAGATCATATATGACTCTTGCTATCATCAACAAAATCGAGGTATAAGTTTTTCAAATCAAAATTAGGAATAAGATTATATACTCAAGATTGATTTATATGTGTAAACTGTGACCTATATTTGATTATTATCGAGGATTTCTTATATAAAGAAAATAAAAAAAATGCACTAATGTAAATTAATTACCTCCTTATTCCAATCGGTACGAGCAGTCACCCAAATCAAAATTAATGTCTGCATGAGCGTGCCTATTAGCATCCCAGACCATAGCCCCTGCAATTTAAATTTTTAATATTCACAAATTCAAAAACGAAACTCATGGGTCAAACATGTTAAGAAAAGTAGTCGATCGGCGTCGAAAGCAAGAGGCACTGTGGGCAATGGTTGAAAGACATGAGCGAGTTAGGTACTACTATATTTTATGAATTTTATTCAAAAATATTTTTTTAGTTATTCAGATAATTGATAAAAAATTTTGCATAACAATTTTTATAAATTTTGAATAATTTTAAATTTTACTAAAAAATGAAAAAATAAGTTTGGGAGGGACTCAATGCCCTTAACACTTGAAGTACCATTATTTCATATAAATGTAGTTAAAGTAGATATATAAATATTTTCCCTCAAAGATTTTCATTGCTCCTTATTTTTTTTTTATACAGAATAAATGCTCAAGCTGAAGGCGCAGCGAGCAAAACAGTCGTTAATAAACAAACGAACAAAGAAAAAAAAACATACTCAAAAAACTATGCAACCCCCCACCTACCGGCCACTAAATCAAAAAAGCCATCAAGCTAAGCAAAGAATAACCACAAGCCAGCAGCAACCCGACCATGAGCCATCCCTCAACAAAAGCCTCACTACTAGCTCAACCAAGAACAAGACACCAACAACAGAAAAACATTGCTACTTCATATATCCCACGAGATATTGAACAGTTTCATCTTAACCACCATGAGACAATGTGCTCTCCACTCAACATATAAATTTTGATATCTCGGGATATGAACATATAAACTTATATTTAAAAGCATTAAAAGTTAAATTACTAGTGATTAATTACCTTGACACCAAAGTTAAAAGTGAAGCCAAGAACTATTCCGACAGGGACACCGACAATATAGTAACAACCCACGTTTACATATGCAACAAATGCTTGCCATCCACATCCAACAGCTACCCCTTAATAAATGAACACAACTATATATGTTAATATTCGAACATCAAATTCAAACGCTATAGAGTAAAAATATAACGTGCAACAATGTACTTATATAAGAACAGTTTACAAAATAGAAACAACAACAAAAAAAATCAATGAAATCAACATATAAACAATAACAAATATTATATGTTTAAACCCACTATAAAGAAAGAAAAAAAATTAAAATAAACAATTAGACCTTTGGTTAAGTTGAGAGTTTTCATATGGAGGACGAAGAAAAAAAAAGCATTAATTGATGTTATATTATCTTTAATATAGAAATACTTCCTCCGTCTCAAGCTACCTGCTCTATATTCTATTTTTGGGTTATCTCGAGCTATTTGCTCTATTTTAATTTTTTTGGCAAAAATTTTATCCTCCTATTTCTTGATTCTTTCTTTTATCTCTTTTACTTTATTCTCGTTCTTATTTTATTCTATCCTTCTGTAACCTTTTAAACATGAATATATCAACTATCTTGAAACAGAAAGCAATTCGGATAATTGATAATGGATCTTGCAATATCAACTAGAAAAGTGTATAAACAATAACAAATATTATATTCAAAACTACTGAAAAACACTGGAAATAAAATAATAGCAACTAGACCCTTGTTAAATTGAGATTCCACCTTTTAAAAAAAATTATGAAGGTTAATATGTTACATGAGATTTTTTTTTATCCTTGTAATAGAATAAATTTCGAATTTGAATTATTGATTGAATATTCGATTCGGACATACATGAACTTGAAATAATGAATTCTGTGTTCTGGTTGTCACACATGTTGATTAAATAATAGTACACTGATGACTGATTACTGAAATTATATTTTTATCAATGCCACACAATGGGTTTTAGTCTATACTGTATTAAAGTATGATACTGGATTGAAAGCGAGATTTTATAATAAAAAAGTGTAGTCATTTAAATTAAAAATACAATAGTTCCTCACGCACACACGACACATTTATATATAAAAACAAATTTAGAATCTAAGATTTAATGAAGCAAGATCACATATCCCAGTGTCAATCATTGAGATCTCTTCATAAAGATTCCATTTTCATGAAATGTGAAAGTGAAACCTAGGGTTCTATATAGAGAAATCTTTTACTCAATTATTGAAATATAATTGCAAGCATTAGCCATATATAGGAAAAAGTAAACTGATATCGAAAAATATTTCAAAAAATATTACACATAAATATAATAATTTTTTCAACTTTAAATAAATGAAGAACATACTATTAAATTGAGTTTCGAATTTTTAAAAATAAGTACTCCCCCCATTCTGCCTTAATAGAAACGTTTCATTTTTTGCACTCGTTTTAGAAATATAATACTCTATCCGTTCCCTAAAAATAAGAACATTTGAAATGACACGAGTTTTAATGCAAAATTGGTAAAGTAAGAGAGATAAATAGAAAAGTGTGTTAGTAGAAAATGGGTCTCACTTCATTAGAGAGAAAGAAATTTCCTTAAAAGGAAAGTTTCTATTTTTAGGGGACGGATGGAGTAATAAATACTTAAAGTTGTAAAAAAATAAAATAAGATAGAAAATAATGAAGAGAAGTCAAATGTTCATAGTATTTTCAGGGACGAAGAGAGTAATATTTACCGGATAAAACAGGCTGGATTCCATCAAGCACGATGGCGCCTGCGAGGAAGGGTATAAGGTCCACGATGGCGTTGGACACAACTTCGCCAGAGGTGAACGCGTAGCTGATTTTGTGGCGGAGGAAGATAGTGACGACGGCAAATAACGTCGCCACGAGTAGTGAGGTTCCGGTCGCCACCACCACGCTAAAAGCCGCGGATCTTGGGTGTCCGGCGCCAAGTTCATTGCTAACCCTCACACTATTATACAAAAGCAAACATAATAAATATAGAGAAATAAGGTAGTACTACAAACATTAATTGCAATTTAACATATAAACATAAAAAACAAAAAAAGTAATATGATTATTTGAAAAATACATATAAATAATACTCATACCCACCATACTGCGGCGTTGAATCCAACTGACACCATGAAGACCAATCCAAGAAGCGTCCCACTGCATTTAATCATTTATAACCACAACAAAATTATAATACTGAACTCAAATGAAATATATTTCTTTTTCCATTAGATATATATCATACTTGTTGGCAATTGAAACCAAAAGATATAACACATGACTATCCTAAATCGGTGTCAAGAGAAAACTGAAACTAGTATATAAGTCTCATGGGTCCTCCTCCTATCACCAATTGGTTTTAGGATGGAACCCATGAATTTCTATCATGGTATCAGAGCGGGTCGCCGACTGTGGGTCAAATTTAACTGACCTAGCAGTATATCTGGGCTGAAACCAAAAAAATGACTGATCCAGCAGTATATCTGGACTTAAAAATTTGGGCCAAGTGGTCCAACCGATCGAAAAAAAATTGGGCCGATTGTCCAACCGATTAGAAAAAAAGTCCAACCCCTCCAAGGTTCACCTTGAAGGATTTGAGGGAGGGTGTTGGCAATTGAAACTAAAAAAATATAACATATGACTATCCCACATCGGTGTCAAGAGAAAACTGAAACTAGTATATAAGTCTCATGGGCCCTCCTCCTATCACCAATTGGTTTTAGGATGGAACCCATGGATTTCTATCAATACTAATAAATAAATAAATAAAATTTATTTTTAGACAAATATAACATTACTCGGATGTGCGTATAGTAGGTGTCAATCTGGTCAGCCCGACAGGTTTCGGGCTAATTGGGTTGTATTTTTATCGTATTCTATATATTCAACCTTAACCTAAACGTTTGATTTCGGGCTAGCTCAACGAGCTGATCAGGTTGATACGATACAATTAACATGTGATCAATTCAATACAAACTAGTCAAATTGCTACCGATAAATAATAACACGTGATCAATCAATACAAAAATTAGTCATATTTAGAAGATACTATAAAACATTCAATTATGACGCATGTACTTAAATTCAAACGTGATTAAATACTAATTTAAGATTAATATAAATAAAATAAAACATTAACATATCACAACAATTTTGAAGCACATTTTAGAAATTAAAATATATTTTATAGTGAATATGATTTTTTTAATTTTATTTATCTATTACTCATATGTATAAAAATCTAAAGTATATATATATTTAATCCTATAAAATTGAAGGCTACATTTTTGTTCCAATTTATATCATAAACTGCTGAACTAAGTGTCAAACATTGAACAATAATCAATAGTCGCGCCTAAGTTTAATCCATCAAATTTCGTGTCAATCCTATTCCTGCTGCGAGCTAATTGAATGCAGGCTAATCAGGTTGTAATTTTATAGAGCTAGAAATCTCTAGCGATCCCACAGATTGCAGCTGCACTAATACCTCTATACTGCACTAATACCTCTATACGCATATCCATGGCATAATTGGCTAGTTTAAAAACAAAATTTAATAGAGTTTTTCGGCCGTATCACGTCAGAATAAAAAAAAACATTACCATATAGCAAAAGAAGCCAATGCGATTTCCGGGTCGGGAAGCAAGCCGGCGATGAGCACAATCACCTGAAAATACCACGTCTCAAGGCAGAGCATGATCGCGGACGAGGCCGACAGCTTGAAAAACCCCCACAGCCCGGAAAACGCGGCCGGGCTGAACCCGGTCCACATCCTCCGGCACCTCTCCGACCTCACAATGTACACGAACTGCGCCCCCGCGATCACCCACCACGACAGGCTCAGCACCAGCCCCGCCCCCAGCAGGCCCCACCGGAACACGTAAAGCGCCGCCCACGTCAGCACAATGTGCGCTGCCAGCGCCGCCGCCGATATGTACGCGCTCGGGCCCACGATGCTCTGCGCCTGCAGGAACTTCTGCATCGCGAAGTTGGCCGCGTACGCGAAGATCTGCGGGATCAGCCCGTACACGAACATCGCCGCCGCCGCCGCCAGCTCCGGCGCCTGCCGGAGGAGGAGCAGGATGGGCTCCGAGAAGACGTAAACCGCCGTCAGTGGAATCCCAGTCAGCATCAGTAGAACCGTCGATCGCTGCATATATATCCCCAACATCTCGTACTGGTGGGCCCCGTACACCTGTCCGCACAGGGTCTCCACCGCACTCCCCATTCCCAACTGCAGTCAGAATTGCAGTTGAAAACAGTATCAGGTGTGCTTCAATGAATGAGACAGTAACAGTTTTTGACTTTTTGTCAACGGAGACTGTTTGTAAGTACTAATTGTTAAAAAAATTGAAGTTATATTTTTTTCGAAAAAAATAGTTCATTGTTAATTAAAATTACCATGAGGCCGTAGGCAAGTTGCTGGATGCCCTCGGTGCCGAGGGAGGCGGCGGCAAGCTCGATATTTCCGAGGTGGCCGCAGAATATTTGAGTGGACATTGAAGTAACGAAGTTTAGTAAATAGACTACGACGGTGGGGCCGGCTAGCCGGAAAAGGTACCTCATTTCGATTACGAGGGCTTTCTGATAGCGGCGCGAAGGGGGCAGAGTGGTGTTGGATAGAATTAGTTCGAGCTCCGAGCTAGGTTCTTTCATGGCTTGGTTGTGTAATGATCCCATATTTGTGAGGTGAATGAAGAGTAGATTGCAATTGTTTTTGTTGTTGGTCTTAGTTTCTTGTTATGTCTATATTTAGGAGAGTTTTGGAAATATTTATACAAAATGCTATTTTGGAGGGAAATATGAGTATTGATCAAATAGTTATAATAAATACTTATATTTATAATTTATAGGTATATTTTATCATTTATTGGTATTTTACAAATCAAATTTATTGTGTGATAGTATTGAAATTGTTGTTATGCACATCTATAAATATAATTATTTGTACAATACAATTGTTACTCTCATTTGTAACGATATTAATGACATTTTATTAATTCTATATATCACTATTGTTGTCTATAAAATGTTTTCCAAATTTAATAATATAAGTATATTATTATGATGAAACTTACTATTTATGTAAATAAATCATAACAATATATCTACAAAGAACAAATAAATTTAAGTATAATTCGCATTGTATATTCTCCTATCATTAGTATAGCTACATGCCATATCGAGAATGTAATGTGTATATATTCTTCTAATATTGAAAATGTATTTTCCATTTAGAGGCAGTAAAAAGGTCGTCAATCTGATTATTAGTTGTTTAGATTTTTCTCAAATTAAATAACTACTATAAGTTCATTTGATTTTGGTTTCGAAAATATGAGCTGGAATATGTAAGAGTACTGTCAATGCAGGCTATTAAGAATTTTCTAAATAATACTCGTATTAGGAATTTTAATACGTTAATTACATGATTGCATGTTTACTTCATCCTCAAAGTGGAAACATGGATCAACTTATTATTCCCACTATGTTGTTGAATTGAGAATATAGTTGTTACTCACCATGCCGATTTTTGTGCTTGATTTCCTTTGCTTAGGAGATGTTTTTCGACAAGGTTGCGGCTTGGGGAGGCCCCCCTTTCTATGTTGTTGTGTCGTCGTAGGCGTTTTCTTTTTGTTGCGTTCTACTATTTATTATATGGGTGTTTATGTCGAATTCTTTCTCATATTTGTTGATCCTATTTATTACTCCATCTCGGTGTTTATGGGTCACGCCATATTCGAGAGAAAAGAAGTTTTAAAATTAAAAAGTACATACCTTAGTGGAACAGACTAAAAATAAAAAGAAAGTACTCCATACTCTCGTAGAACAGAAGGAATATTATTTTATTATTCAAACCTCACATGAATAAGTAAATAGAATTTAATGTCTACAACTCGAAACATGTGGTACACAACATAAAAAATTATTTCCTCAGGACAAATTGACGGGCAGGGATCCCCTGTTGTGCCAAGAGATATACACACAATAATTATTTTATAATAAAATAAATTAATATTTTAATAATAAAATTTAATAATATAATAATTGATCGAGTCTAACCGCAGGAGTACCATCAACCACAGGAGTACCATCAACCACAGCAGGAGATCCAAATCCCAAATTGACGAGCAGGGGATCCAAATCCCAAATTGACGTGCCAATTTCAATATTCCACAGAATATATATCAATCATTCAACTGAAAATTTCTCCTTCGTAGTATTCCATTTATCTATTCGATCGCTAGCTTTCTCCACCTGAAAATTTCAAGAAAATCAACACAAAATGTCACATTATAGCTAGTCATATAAAGTTATAAGCACATATTCATGAAAATATAATGAATTAATACTCTAATTAATGTTCTAATACATTACATACTTATCATCTCCCACTAATTCTGATTAAAGATTTTAATTATTGATTTATTTCTCTCCATTCTTCACCAAAATAATTTGGAGGCAAAAATTGAACAACAATTTTATTGTTCTATTTAAATATTTATCAATTGTACTGAAATTTAAACAACAATTTTATTGTTCTAAAATATTGTGTCGTCACTCTAAGTATAATATCTACCTTGAAAAGGGAGAGTATTATAAACACTCAAATAATTATTCCCCAAAAATAATACTCCCTCCGTCCGTAATGTTGTCCGGTTTTGTTAATTTGGTCCATCCGCAAAATATTGTCCACTTTGGTTTTTTTTTCCTTCCATTTTTGGTAAATAGATCCTACTTTCCACTACCTCATTACACTCACATTTTATTATAAAACTAATAAATAAATGTGGGACCTACATTCCACTAACTTTTTCTATTCATTTTTTTTCGTATTTCTTAAAACCCATGCTGAGTGAAACTTGGACACTATCTTGCGGAGGAAGGGAGTAGTGATTTCCAATCGAAGGCAATTTCATGTTAAATAGTAAAGGTGTCATTCATTTAACGAAATCATTAGAAAAAGGTAAATCTACAATGAGATATTATTCTGCTTCATTGATTTGATTGAAAAAAAGGTTCAATCGATATCGCGCCCCACTTTATGAGTGCGACAAATAAGCTGTATTTATATGAAAGAATAGGACAATAATTAAACTCACCAACTTGGGAAAAAATATTTTGTGGGAAAGTAATCTCGAAATTACTTCTCCATTCACGAAAATTCGTCCCGGTTTAACCGGGCACAGGTTTTAAGAAATGTAATGGAAAGTAAGGTGAAAAATTTAGTGGATTGTGGATCCTACTTTTATATATTAGTTTTATAATAAAATGTGAGTAGGAATTAGTTAGTGGAATACGAGATCCACTACCAAAAATGGTGAAAATGAATGGGACAAATTTTGGCGGACGGACAAAAATGAAAAAATGGGACAAATTTTGGTGGACGGAGGGAGTATATTATAATCAATCTTTTTCAACAAGAATTTTGATTTATGACTCTTGCAGCATCAACAAATTAGAGGAAATTTTTTTAATAATCTAAATTAGGAATAAGAGAAATTACTCAAGATTAATTTGTTTGTGCAAACCGTGACAAATACTAGATTATTATTGAGGATTTCATTTTAAAAAGAATTTGGAACAATGCAATGATATAAAATTAATTACCTCCTTATCCCAATCGGTACGAACAGTCACCCAAATCAAAATCAATGTCTGTATGAGCATGCCTCCTAGCATCCCTGACCATATTCCCTGCAAAATCAATTATTTTTTAATATTATCGGATCCAGAAAACGAATATCGTAGATCAAACGTAACGAGAAAACTCCCTGAACACTTTAAGCAACTAATGGGACAGACAAAAAACAAAAATAATCTCAATCTGAAGGGTTATGTCGGAGTAACCGCAACTCCAAAGACCGAATTCAATGGATTTTTCGATGAGATGGGTCGACCCCCACCCCACGTGTAATATTAGCTTATAATTATCTTTTATTCACGCGGTTTCATCAACTCTGTTACTCTAAGACACTGCCGAAATTAAATCCATTTTTTCATACAATCCTCCATTTGAAGCATGCACTCTAATAAATTAAAAAGTAAAATTCAGAAACCTTAATATAACTATAGAATTTTATACTAATAAACTTAAATATTAAAGTGCATAAAAAGTAGAATAATTAATTACCTTGGTACCAAGGTTGAAAGTGAAGCCAAGAACTGCTCCCACAGGGATACCCACAAAATAGAAACAACCCACATTCACATATGCCACAAATGCTTGCCATCCACACCCAACAGCTACCCCTTCATAAATGAGCATAACTATATATGTCAGTAGAATAAAATATGATTGATTCAAAAATAAAACGTGTTACAAATAGCTGTACAAGAGCAGTTTAAAATAGAAAAAAAAAAAAAAAAAAAAAAACAACGAAATCAAGATATAAACAATAAAAAAATATTATACTCAAAATCACTATAAAAAATACTAACAAAAATAAGATAAACAATTGGGTTTATTTTTATTTTATCACTATAATTCATTAAATTTTATATAAAAGTGGTTGTGGTATCATATATCAATGCATGTCGAATATTTGAATTATTGATTGATTACTCTATTTAGGCATACATGATTTGAAATCAGTGAATTGTATGTCTGGCTGTCACATATGTTTATCACTAATTAAGTTCCACACTCAACACACGACACGTCTAACAAATTAAGATTTAATGAAGTAAGATAACACATCCCAGTCTCAATTATTGAGATCACTACATAGATTCCATTTTCATGAATGTGAAATCTAGGGTTCAATAGATAGATATTTTTAACTCAATTATTGAAAAATAATTGCCAGCATTAGCCATATATAGAGTGAAAAAGAACTGAGAAATATTATGATGCATATTGTTAGTTTTTGCACATTTATTTCATTCTAATATATCAAAAAAATTATCTACATTATTAGTCTAATAAAGTTACATTAATACTATGATTTATTAATTTTTTATAACTTCAAATAAATGAAGAACAGATAAAAGTTACATTAACACTAATTATTCAATAATATTTTTAAGTTTTAAAATCAAACTAAAATATAAAACTAAAAAAATATTAAATTCATACTTAAAATGCTCATATAAAATAGGTTGCATAACATTTTTCTCTATGTATATAGCCATCTTATAATATATATCGATTGACACTAAAATTCATCTATAGAAATCACTAAGCTAGCGAGTTGTGATCAAAGTTGAACTATGTTTCAATGCATGACCCAAACTAAGATGATTTTTAAATATTTACCGGTTAAAACAGGCTGGATTCCATTGAGTATGATGGCGCCAGCGAGGACTGGCGTAAGGTCTGCGACAGCGTTGGACACAACTTCGCCAGGGGTGAATAAATAGCTGATTTTGTAGCGGAGTGAAGTAGTGACAATGGC
Organism: Salvia hispanica; assembly: GCF_029641045.1. Taxonomy (NCBI): domain Eukaryota; kingdom Viridiplantae; phylum Streptophyta; class Magnoliopsida; order Lamiales; family Lamiaceae; genus Salvia; species Salvia hispanica. The sequence goes on from NC_142696.1 coordinate 47,541,224, forward strand.
AAATGCCACCGCCACCAGTAGTGATGTTCCGGTCGCCACCACCACGCTAAAAGCCGCGGATCTTGGGTGCCCGGCACCGAGTTCATTGCTAACCCTTACACTATTATACAAAAGTAAACATAATCAAGAATATAAACAAATAGCTATAGAGAAACATAGTAGCAATATATACAACGCATTTTAACAAATTAACATTGAAAAAAACCAATATGGAGTAATTATTTTAAAAGATACTACTAATAAAAAATGCAATCTCATACAAACCTTACTGCGGCGTTGAACCCTACTGACACCATGAAAATCCATCCCATAAGCGTCAAACTGCATTTAATAAATATAACAAAATTATGAATCTAAACAAATAGTATAATATGCTAGTATCTTTTTTTTCATTGGATATATACTATATCATACTAATAAATAACTAATTAAATAAAAGTTATCTTTAGACATTTACTAAGATTACTTTGATTTGACCTTATGCATATCTATATATGCATTAATTTTTGTCATCATCAAAAAAGAGACATAAATCTGTCTGATTGCTACACAAATCGAATAATCAACATAAAATTAAATGAAATTATCTCAAAAGTAGAAGATATACCAAAATTCCAATAATTAATTATCCTTTGTCCAAATATTTTTTCAACACAAAGATTAGTATTCTCACAATTCAAAATCAACATGATTATCCTTAAAAGTAGTTGGGCAAATTTAATGAAGTTTTTCGGCCTATCACATCAGGATACTAAAAACATTACCAAATAGCCAGAGAGTCCAATGCGATTTCGGGGTCGGGAAGCAGGCCGGCGATGAGCACCATCACCTGAAAATACCACGTCTCAAGGCAGAGCATGACGGCCGACGCGGCCGACAGCTTAAAGAAATCCCACAGCCCGGTGAACGCGGCCGGGCTGAACCCGGTCCACGTCATCCGGCACCTCTCCGACCTCACGATGTACACGAACTGCGCCCCTGCGATCACCCACCACGAGAAGCTCAGCACCAGCGACGCGCCCAGCAGGCCCCACCCGAACACGAAAAGCGCCACCCACGTCAGCACGACTTGCAACACCAGCGCCGCCGCCGATATGCACGCGCTCGGGGTCACGATGCTCTGCGCCTGCAGGAACTTCTGTATCGCGAAGTTGGCTGCATACGCGAAGATCTGTGGGATCAGCCCGTACACGAACAGCGCAGCCGCCGAGGCCAGCTGCGGCGACTGCCCCAGGAAGACCAGGATCGGCTCCGAGAACACGTAAACCACCGTCAGTGGAATCCCCGTCAGCATCAGTAAAACCGTCGATCTCTGCATATATATACCCAGCATCCCGTACTGGTGGGCCCCGTACGCCTGCCCGCACAGCGTCTCCACCGCGCTCCCCATTCCCAGCTGTATTCATAATTAATATCGTCAGGTAAGCTTCAACGAATCAGACTGTACTTACTAGTAGTAGTAACAGTTTTTATGGTCAAACAGACTGTGCCTGCACAAACAGACTGTGTCTGCATAAAGCAGACAGACACAGTCTGTTTGGTATGCAACATAAAATAAATAAAATAATTAGTGGAACACGAGCATATGAAATAGTGTCACGTCAATAAAAATTACCATGAGGCCGTAGGAGAGGAGCTGGATGCCCCCGTTGGCAAGGGAGGAGGCGGCGAGTTCGATATTTCCAAGGTGGCCGCAGAATATTTGAGCGGACACGGAAGTAATGTTGTTTAGCAAATAGACTATGACGGCGGGGCCGGCCAGCCGGAAAAGGTACGTCATCTCGATTGCGAGGGCTTTTAGATAGCGGCGCAAAGGGGGTAGGGTGGGATCGGATAGAATTCGTTCGAGCTCCGAGCTGGCTTCCGTCTCCGCCGCTGGCGGCGGCGTCTTGGAGTGGAGAAGAGGTTCCTTCATGGATTGGTTTTGTAAGGAATCCATAATTTGTGAGGTGTGTCACAAAATTGGTGAAGGGGTATATATAGATGAGGTGGCCATGGAGTTAGTGGCTTCCATCATTCCATGGATTATTGTTTTGGTATAGTTAAAGCTAGTATTAAAGTTTGATGTGTATGAGACACTATTATGTAGGTAAATCGTTATGCTTGAAAATGAGTATATTTTTTGTCTTTTTCTTTAAATTTAATTTTTGATGATTTATTAAAAATATAGGAGTATTTTAATATATCCCTTAGTCCTCCTTTAGGTGTTTCGGTTTGTCATTTTAGTCAATCCGCGATTATGAGTTCCGATTCACTTTTAAAATGGATGATAGGTAGACCCTGCATACCAATCACATTTTATTATAAAATTAATTACGCATTGTCATCTTTTACCACCTACTTTCGTTTTCAAAATCTGTGTCGAACCCAATAGGACTCATAATGCCGGACATAGGGAGTATATAATAAACTGAAAAAAATGATTATTATAAATAATGTGGCCCTAATGTGTTTGCTTGTGTTTAAATTATTATAGTACATGGATAAATTATTATTTATTAAAGTATGTTTTCTATTTTCACGACCCCAATAGTTTCTCTTTGCTCTTTCTAAAATTATTAATTCACATTTTCAATTTTCTGTAATTAGATTTCAGAGTATATGATGAAATAAGATATTCTAAATCTTGACTTATCTTGTAAAAAATGAAAATTTTGATTATTTTCTAAAATAAATATTCAAATATATAGTTAATCGAATAAACATTAACTTTAATATGTTACTAATTATGTAAATATAACATATGGAGTATAATATTAGTAAATTCAATTTTAAATTATGCTCTTTTGTCTCGAAGAAACCATTATTTGAGTCTGATTAAAGATGTCAAGAAAGATTACTGAAACAAAATGATAAGATTTTTCAAATTGTTTAAACTGTGTCTGGCCAGCATACACAGGTGAAGGGATCCTCTACTATGTTAAAAAAAACACAGCAGGCCTTGCAGTGCTCAAAACGTAGCAAAACCATAATGAAAAGCAGCTTCAAATCCTTTTGTTCCTTTCTCATTTGATATGTACGGTCCATCTGTCCTTGAAAATTTATCACTTATTTTAATTTTGGTCCGTCCCTGAAAATTTGTCGCCTTTCATTTTTATCATTTTTTATATAATGGACCCCAAATTTTACTAATCCATTCACATTTTATTATAAAACCAATATATAAAAGTAGGACTCATATGCCACTAACTTTTTCAACTCACTTTCTATTACATTTCTTAAACCCATATCGGGTCAAAAATGGTGACAAATTACTAGGGACGAAGAGAATATATATTTTATTATTAAATTGTTTTTTTATTTAGACCATTCCATCTTTCAAAGTTAAGTCGAATGATAAATGTAGTTGGTAAGCTACAAAACATTAAAATTCTACAAATCATCAAGTCTAATCAATCATAAATTCCGTTACACGATAGCCAAGGATGTCTAAATTGGCTTCATATATTCCTTTGTCCATTATCAAGTTTACAATGAACGGTACGAAATTTAATGGAAAAAAAATTCAAATAGAAAAATATAGATAAAAAAATGGTTGCATTATTTTTAGTGGCAGATAAAGATCCCCCACATATAAAGAAAACACACAAAGAATAGAGACTTTATATAGAGTGATTAACGTCTCTAGAGAGTCCAAAATAAAATTAAAAAAATAAAAATTAGCAATCTCTCCATTTTAAGAGATTTAAATATAAAATTTTAAAAATGGTATTTATTGTGTTAAGTAGAAAAAGAATATAAAGTAGAAGAGAATGAAAATGAGAATAAAGTAAAAAGAACAAATTATTTATTTTATGCTTAAAATAAAAATTGATCATTTCTGGTGGGATAACAAAGAAAGGAATATCACGAATCACTTGGCGTGGGAAGAAGAGATTATTATACTTTAATTATATAGTTAGCATAAATCAAAATCGTGTTTTTCCTAAGGTGAAAATGTGGTTTTAAAGGTTCTAAAACTAGATCATATACATTTATATAGATAGATCATAGATGGCAAATTAATTAACACACTATATTAAATGATAGTGATAAAATGCAAACTTATATATTGTACAAACTCAAAACTCCTCAATACAGCTTCAACACAGTTTCAATATAATATCAACACAATGTAAAATTTAAAGATTTTAATGTCAACACAGTATCAACACAATATCAACACAACATCAATCATTGACTACCGTTGAAATTCTGTTGACATTTTCTTGTTGATGCTTTTTTGTGATCTGTTGACATTTTTCAATGGTCCAGATCGTAGTTTTGAGTTTGTACAATATTTAGAGTTTTCATTTGATCACATCCCTTATATTAAATGTACCTTGATAATTGTATATACATGTACACCACATGCATTTGTAGCCTCGCTCCTTCATATATTTTTTTTTGATACGAAATAAATGCTCAAGAAAGCGCAACAAGCAAAATAGTCGTTAATAAATAAACGAACAAAGCAAAAATATGCAAATCCCCCCATTTACCGGCCACTAAATCAAAAAAGCCATCAAGCTAAGCAAAGAATAACTACAAGCCAACAACAACCCGACCACGAGCTACCCTTCAACAGAAGCCACACCACCAGCTCAATCAAGAACAAGACACCAACAACAGAAAAGCATTGCTACTTCATATATCCCACGAGATATTGAATAGTTTCATCCCAACCACCATTAGACAATGTGCTCTCCACACAACATATAAATTTTGATATCTCAGGGATATAAACATTTATATAAACTTATTAATATTTAAAAGCATTAAAAGTTGAACTACTAATTAATTACCTTGACACCAAAGTTAAAAGTGAAGCCTAAGAACTACTCCGATGGGGACACCAACAAGGTTAACAAACCACATTTACATATGCAACAAATGCTTGCCATCCACATCCCACAGCTACCCTTTATTAAATGAACACAACTATATATGTTAATGTGTTTAATTGGATTTAGAAAATATGGATGTAAGTATCAAAATAAAGAGAGAAAAAAGATGAATATTTTAATAAGAATGAGAAAAAAGTGGTAGTGTATTAATCGAAGAGATAAAGTTTCAAAAAAAATGAATGTATCATCTTAAATGAGACTAATTAAGTGGGACGGAAGGAGTAATATTTAATAGCATTAAAAGTTAAATTACTAATTAATTACCTTGACATCGTGGCTAAAAGTGAAGCCAATAACTACTCCGGCGGGGACACCGACAAGGTAGTAACAACCACGTTTACATATGCAACAAATGCTAGCCATTCACATCCAACAGCTACCCCTTAATAAATGAAAACAACTATACAGTGTATGTTACTATTCGTACATCAAAATTAAAAACGCTAATAGAGTAAAAATATAACGTGCAACATTGTACTTATATAACAGTTTGTACTTATATAACAGTTTATAAAATAGAAACAACAAAAACAACAAAAAAATCAATGAAATCAACATATAAAAAGTAACAAATATTATATATTAAAACCCACTATAAAGAAAAAAGAATTAAAATAAACTAAACAATTAGATCTTTTGTTAAGGTGAGAGTTTTCCTTTGAATTTTGTGAAAGTTAATAAAAATGTATTGTTAGCGTCAGAAGATAGAGGTGTGCGGGCAATGGATGACAGATGGAGGACGAGAAAAAAAGATACTAATTGACGCTATATTATCTTTAATATAGAAATATTTCGTAATAATTTTATCCTCCTATTTCTTGATTCTTTCTTTTATCTCTTTTACTTTATTCTCGTTCTTATTTTATTCTTTCTTTCTTGAACCTTTTAAACATGAATATATCAACTATCTTGAAATAGAAGGCAATTCAGATAATTGATAATGGCTTTAGCAATATCAACTAGAAAAGTGTATAAACAATAACAAATATTATATTGAAAACTTGAAACAACCCGACTTTTCGTGCATGTATTTTGGAGAATAAAAAAAAATTATTTGACGAAGAGACGATTTGAGTTATTTTGATCGTGTTAAGTTGGATTCTTTTATCTTAAGAGAAGGACTTGGAGCTTTATGGAATTAAAGTTCAAGGAACTTCAAATTTGGTGAGCTATAATTGTTGAAAGTTGTGGTAGAAGAGGAATGCCAAGTAAGCAAATAAAGTACTCCCTCCGTCCCCATAAAAGATGTCACACTTTTCTTTTTAGTTTGTCCGACAAAAGATGTCACATTTTCATTTTTAGAAAAAGTTCTCTCTCACATTAATATAAAAATTATATTTTCTCTCTCCGTCTAACACACAAAACAAAACCTCCTAAACTCCTGTGTCATCCCACAAGTGTGACATCTTTTGTGGGACGGAGGGAAATCTAAACACTCATATATATATATGTATACACTCCCTCCGTCCCTCATTAAGAGTCACACTTTTCCATTTCGGTCCGTCCCCAATTAAGAGTCACACTTCATTTTTACCATAAATAGTAAGTAGGTCTCACATTCCACTAACTCAATTCACTCACATTTTATTATAAAACCAATATAAAAAAAATGGGTCTCACATTCCACTAACTTTTTCAATCAACTTTTCTTTACATTTCTTAAAACCCGTGTCCGGTCAAAGAGTGACTCCTAATAGAGGACGGATGGAGTATATACGAAAAGTGATTTACTACTCTAAAAGCCTTAGTCTAGGAATTTGACTCTAGCTAAAAGTGGTAATGGAAAAAGGAAAGCTTGAGCATGAGTCATCTTCTCTTCCTTTGTCGATTTTAAGACAACCACGAGATATCAAGTTCCACCTTGCCAAGATGTACCAAATTGGTTAGATTCCTCCATCCAAAGAGTCCTTTTTCAAAATAGAGGTAGTGATCAAGCTGTACTATGCAAGCTGCCAGAGACAGCTTTTATTTCTACCCAAGGACCACACAAAATAGAAATGAGACAAAGGACCAATAGATGGTGAGCTAGATTTTTCCCCACAAGATCGAGATTTATGAGTCAGCCAAGGATTTCCTTTCCCCAATCTTACACCAATTTAGGCACAGAAGCTTTAAGCTCAAATTCAAAAGAGGAAGAATCTTTATCCCAAATTAGCCACATTTACAAAATGCCAAGGAATTTGGCTATAAATACTAGCCCACCACCATCTCCCTCCGCCTTATTTCGAACATCATGCTAGGCTCAAGAACATAGAAACCTCATGACAGTAGCAACTCTTAGAGCTTTAGCACATAAATGAAACAAGAATAAGAGAAAGGGAGCGAGAAGCGCTCTCCAGCGACGGTGCAGAGAGTAGGACGAGAAGAAGGAGGAGTTGACTCCTTTACAGCTTGTTGATTTGAGCAAATGGATTTTTGGGGAAGATGGAGTTGAGGAAAAGTGAAATGAGAGTGATTTGGGGGAGAAGGACCGATGGTGGAGCCGTAGGGCTAGGAAAAAATACTGACAAAATGATATATCGCTCGAATCGTATTGAAAAATATCAAAAAATTATCGAATTTTCGGTATATCGTAATTTTCGATACGATGCGATACCGTATCGTAAGTTTTCGATACGATAACGATATTAATTTCCTTATATCGCGATATATCGTTTTATAGCGAATATACGATATATATAGTACATATCGAAATATATATAAATTCAATACATATTTAAGTTTAAAAAATTATAAAAATATGTAAATATTGTTCAAACTTTATGGTGTTTTTTTTTAGACTTGGTTGTGTTGTATTTTGATTATGGAGATAAGAACACTATTTATTTTATTGTGTTGAAGTTTTATTAATTTTTGTGTTATTTTTCATTTTTGAAATTATATTTTTCGATATACAGGCATTCGATACGATAACGATATTTCGATATATCGTATCGATCTTTGATATATCATTCTTAACTATATATCGAAATATCGATACGATAATAATATTGATATTATCCATATTGAAAGTTGGATATATAGAACCTTTTCATACGATAACGATATGAAATTCTTTCATATCGATATTTTCAATACGATACACGATACTACGTTTACGATATGATATATCGTATCGACTCACGTAAGGGTGGAGGTAGTACTATTTGGACTAATTCTTAAATTTTGTATTTTGGGCTAAGGAATTAATTCAAATTGGGCCTAAAGAAGTTACAAAGGAAGATAGGCTGCCAGATTATTAGAATTAAATAAAGAATGACCTGATTTTGGACAGGAGGGCCGACTTATTTAACCGAAGATTGGGCCGGATGGAATTAATTCATGAGGACCGGAGTTGCAAATTAGTTTGGTTTCGAGCCGGAATTCTAATTAAGTTCTTGGGTTATGATTAATTAGAGGCATGCATTCTAATTAAAGTATAAGAATTTCTTGAGTCTTATTAGTATGCTGTTTGCTTTCAAAAGGCTATCTCTGCGACTGCGAGTAAAGAAAAACCAAGTTAAGGAGTTTTAAGTGAACGAGGTGAGCTTTCGAACTAAAGTATTTTAGTGAGCTTTCAGTTTACAGTATGTTTACAATTTTTACGAGAAGTATTTTACGTGGGCTTTCTGTTAAAATTTCAGCTTTTATGAAAAGTATTTGGTGCGCTTTCTATTTAAGACATGCGAGCTTTCTATTTAATGTGCAGTTTTATGAAAAGTGCTATTTGCATAAAGTGAAAGTGATGTGATTTATAGTATGATGTTATGTGTTACTTAACGAGTGCTCATGATGAACAGTTAGCTTTTGTTGATATTTGTGTTCGGCTTTGATTGATAAAAATGAGTTTTGGTCCAAATATGTTACGAGAAAAATGAAGTCGTGAAAGTTATGTGTTCGGCTTTTGATAAAAGAAAAATGAGTTTATGTTTCAAAAAAGTTTATGAGAAAAATAAAGTTACAAAGGTTATGTTAAGTCATGTTTTGTTTTGAACAAATGCCTATCTGTACTAGACCAGGAGTTTCTGTTTTAGTTGAATTCGGGTTTATAAGTGGAACGAGCCCATACATTCCGGTTCACCAGAAGTTAGTTGAATTTGGGTTTGTAAGTGGGATGAGTCCATACATTCCAGTTCACCAAGAGTTAGTTCGGATACGGCATATGTTCTAGGAAAATAGATCGACGGATCGCTTTTGACAAAGGAAAAGAAAAATGCTTTTAGTGCTCTCGGATCTTTTAAGTAAAACCCCGAGTTCACTTAGGAATGGCTTGACATAAACCAGTTTTTATGAAAATAAATATTTCGGCATGTGTCCACTGAGTACACCAAGTACTTAGCCTTGCATATGTTTTAAAAATGTGCAAGTTGAGCAGTGATGACGGCGGCCAGTGTTGGGCACAGACGATGAAGATCCTTTGATAAAATAGTACTTGGATGCGTCGTGTCTCCATACACGATGTCATCTGCTCTTGACTCTTCCGCTGCAATACAAAAGTCGAGAATATGTTCTCTTGTATCATGCACTCTGAATTATACATTCCAAGTTATTTCAGTTCAAGTTCTGTTGTGCAACAATTTTTCGTCTTTTTACCCCGCTTCTTTCATCCTCCCCTAGTCGCGATCAACCGGACTTTCTATCCTTAGAAAGTGCTGTCGTGACAAAACTACTACTTAAAAAAAAAACAGCGGAAATAAAATCATATGTTAAATTGAGATTCCACCTTTTAAAAAAATTTATGAAGGTTAATATGTTACATGCGATTTTTTTTTTATCCTTGTAATAGAACAAATTTGGTTTTAACTTAAAAGTACAACATATCTAATAAATTTCGAATTTGAATTATTGATTGAATACTCGATTCGGAATAATGAATTATATGTTCTGGTTGTCACACATGTTGATTAAATAGTACACTGATTACTGAAATTATATTTTTATCAATGCCACACAATGGGTTTTAGACTTTTAGTCTTTTATACTGTATTAAAGTATGATACTGGATTGAAAGCGAGATTTTATAATAAAAAAGTGTAGTCATTTAAATTAAAAATACAATAGTTCCTCGCGCACACCCGACATATTTACATATAAAAACAAATTTAGAATCTAAGATTCTCTTCATAAGATTCCATTTTCATGAAATGTGAAAGTGAAACCTAGGGTTCTATATATAGATATCTTTTACTCAATTATTGAAATATAATTGCCCGCATTAGCCATATATAGGAGAAAGAGAACTGATATCGAAAAATATTTCAAAAAATATTACACATAAGTATGATTTATTAATTTTTTTATAACTTTAAATAAATGAAGAACATATTCAATTGAGTTTTGATTTTTTAAAAATAAGTACTCCCCCTATTCCGCCTCAACAGACACATTTCATTTTCTGCACTTGTTTTGGAAAAATAATACTCCCTCCGTCCCCTAAAAATAGGAACATTTGAAACGTACGCGTGTTTTAAAATATATTTTATAGTGAATATAAATTTTTTAATTTTAATTATCTACTACTCATATTTATTAAAATCTAAAGTATATGTATATTTAATATTATAAAATTGAAGGCTTTATTTTTGTTTAGATTTATATCATAAACTGTTGAACTAAGTGTCAAACATACGGAACAATAAACAATAGTTGCACTTAAGTTTAATCCGTCAGATTTCGTGTCAGTCCTATTCATGCTGCAAGCTAATTGAGTGCAGGTTAATCTGATCGGCCTAGAAATTTCTAGCGAGCCCACATATTGCGAGCTGCACTAATATCTCTATATGCATTGGCTAGTTAAAAAACAGAATTTAATAGAGTTTTTCGGCCATATCACACCAGGATAAAAAAAACACTACTACCATATAGCTAAAGAGGCCAATGCGATTTCCAGGGCGGGAAGCAAGCCGGCGATGAGCACTATCACCTGAAAATACCACGTCTCAGGGCAGAGCATCGCAGACGCGCGAGGCCCCGTATGCCTGCCCGCACAGGGTCTCCACCGCGCTCCCCATTTCCAACTAGAGTCAAAGTTGCAGTCGAAAATCATATCAGCTATGCTTCAATAAATGAGACAGTAACCGATTTTGTGGTCAAACAGTTTTGTCAACAGAGACTATTTGTTAGTACTAATAAGTAAAAGTTATATTTTTTGAGAAAAAAATAGTTTATTGTAAATTAAAATTACCATGAGGCCGTAGGCGAGTTGCTGGATGCCCTCGGTGCTGAGGGAGGTGGTGGCGAGCTCGACATTTCCGAGGTGGCTTGCAGAATATTTGAGTGGACATTGAAGTAACGAAGCTTAGTAAATAGACTATGAGTCTGTGACGGTGGGGCCGGCCAGCCGGAAAAGGTACTTCATCTCGATTACGAGGGCTTTCTGATAGCGGCGCGAAGGGGGCAGAGTGGTGTTGGATAGAATTAGTTCGAGCTCCGAGCTAGGTTCTTTCATGGCTTGGTTGTGTAATGATCCCATATTTGTGAGGTGAATGAAGAGTAGATTGCAAATGTTTTTGTTGTTGTTCTTAGTTTCTTAGGAGATGTTATGTCTAAAGTTTAGGAGAGTTTTGGAAATATTTATACAAAATGCCATTTTGGAGGGAAATATGACGATTGATCAAATAGTTATAATAAATACTTATCTTTATATTTATTGGTATTTTATGAATCAAATTTATATGTAAGACTAATAATAAAGTGAGATTAACTTGGTGGTGTTCGGTTGGATAGGTGTATTTGGTAACTTGGTTTAATTGTTGTCTCTATGTTTCATGCTTTTCCGTTTTTACTATATGTGGTCATTACATCCTTGGTTGGATGAAGATGTGTGTGTATTTTCCATTTATTTATATTTTTTTTTGTCTTAGTTAACAACATGACTTCTTCTATGGTGATTTTCTATGGAACATTTGCTTTTACCTATTCTACACTGCTTAATTATATACTGTGACTCTGCTCCTCGTTAAATTGGTAACAATATATATATGTCCTATTGTTCAAAATTTTGTGGGTTGATTTTCTTGAATCCAAGATACAAGTGTGTAATTGGAATTACTTTACATCATCCTCAAAGTGGAAACATGGATCAACTTATTATTCCCACCATGTTGTTGAAATTGAGAATAGTTGTTACTCACCATGTTGGTTTTTTGTGCTTGATTTCCTTTGCTTATTAGGAGATGTTTTTCGACAACGTTGCGGCTTGGGGAGGCCCCCCTTTTATGTTGTTGTGCCGTCGTAGGAGTTTTCTTTTTTGTTGCATTCGATTATTTAATGTGGTGTTGATGTCGAACTCTTTCTCGTATTTGCTACTCCTATTTATTATATCAATGTTTATGGGTCACGCCATAATCGAGATAAAAGAATTTTCAAATTAGAAAATACATACTTCTGTAGAACAGACTAAAAATAAAGAAAAAAATGTATACTCTTGCAGGACTGAAGGAATATTAATGTATAGTTCAAACCTCATATAAATAAGTAAACAAATTTAATGTCTACAAATCTAAACATGTGGTACATAACATAAAAAATTAATTCCTCATGACAAATTGACGTGCCAATTTCAATATTCCACAAAATATGTGTAATCATTCAACTGAAAATCTCTCCTTCGTATTATTCCATTTATCTATTCGATCGCTAGCTTTCTCCACCTGAAAATTTCAAGAAATTCAACACAAATTGACAATTAGTTTAACCAACCCTAACTAAGATACCATAAACAATCAATAAAACTATGCATGCAAATTATAGCTAGTCATATAAAGTTATATAAGTACATATTCATGAATATAATAATGATTAATATTCTAATTGATGTTCAAATGCATTACATACTTATCATCTCCCACTAATTGTGATTAGAGATTATGATTATTGATTTATTTCTCTCCATTCTTCTCACCAAAATAATTTAGAGGCAAAAATTGAACAACAATTTTACTTTTTTATTTAAATATTTATCAATTGTAAAAAACAATTGAACAACAATTATACTGCTTCTAAAATCTTGTGTCGTCACTCAAGTGTGATATCTATCTTGAAAAAGAGGGAGTATTATATAGTTTTATACTGGGGTGGTGGTTAAAAGTCACGCTCAAATAATAATTCTCCAAAAATAATACTCCCTCCGTCCTAGAATAATTGTCACTCTTTTTCATATCGGTTCATCCCATAATAATTGTGTCACTTCATTTTTACTATAAATGGTAAGTAGATCTCACATTCTACTAACTCACTTCACTCATATTTTATTATAAAGCTAATATAAAAAAGTAGGTCTCACATTCTACTAAATTTTTCAACCAAATCTTTTTTACATTTCTTAAAATTCATATTCTGAATGAAAATTATTATAGGATGGAGGTAATTTGGCATTCATCTAATGAAACCATCAAATAATTCAATACGACAAATCTATAAACCGGAAGTGACGTTGAGCTTTAAACATTTCTTTTTCATTAGGTAAAAACAAACGACAATGAGAAATATTTTTGCTATAATGATTTGATTGAAAATATATAGGTTCAATCGATATCGAACCCCACTTTATGACTACGACAAATAATTATAATTAAGTTGATGTATTTATGTGAACAACAATAATGAAACTAACCAACTTGGAAAACTATTTGTGAAAAGTTATTCAAAATTATCTCTAAATCAATATTTTTCAACAAGAATTTTTTATTTAGGACCCTTGCATCCTTCACAAATTTGAAGGAAACTGTTTAAAAATCAAAATTAGGACTAAGCGAAAATACTCAAGATTAATTTATTTGTGTAAACCATGACAAATATTTGATTATTATTGAAAATTTCTTTTAATAAAGAAATTGGAACAATGCAAATTACCTCTTTATCCCAATCGGTACGAGCAGTCACCCAAATCAATATCAATGTCTGCATTAGTGTGCCTCCTAGCATCCCTGACCATATTCCCTGCAAAATCAAAATTTTAGAATTATCGGATCCAGAAAACGAATATCGTGGATCAAACATATTGACAAAATGCGTCGCTGACATTAGAAGGTAGAGGCGTTGACATGGGCGTACACAGAAAAAAAATACTATATGAGCTATGTAATCTAAATTTTATTTTAAAATATATTTTTTAGGTAAATTAAATAACGATAGTGGTTTTTGTACAGCAATTCATATATAATTCAAAACTTTATAAACTAATATTTTTTAAATAAGCTTGGTAGGGCCTCGAACTCCATACACACTTCAAGCACTGCAAATCTCAAAGTACGAATTTAATGAAGTTTTTTGATGAGATGGGCTGACCCATACTTGGTTTTATCAACTATGTTACTTTACTACACTTCCGAATTTAAATCAAATTTATCTAGAAATCTTTATATAAGTATATAATTTTCTAACAATAAACTTAAATATTAAAAAGCATAAAAAGTAGAATAATTAATTACCTTAGCACCAAGGTTGAAAGTGAAGCCAAGAACTGCTCCGATAGGGATACCAACAAAATAGTAACAACCCACATTTACATATGCAACAAATGCTTGCCATCCACATCCAACAGCTACCCCTTCAAAAATATATGAACACAACCATATATGTTAATATTTGTACATTAAAATATGCTTGAATAAAAAATTAAACGTGCTACAAATAGTTGTACAATAGCAGTTTAAATTAGAAACAAAAAAAAACAACGAAATCAAGATATAAACAATAAAAAAACATTAATTATACACAAAATCACTATAAAAAATTAACAAAAATAAGATAAACAATTGGGTTAATTTTTTTTTATAATAGATTAAGTTTTATACATACAAAAGTGGTTGTGGTATCATATCTCAATACATGTCGAATATTTCAATTTATTGATTGATTACTCTATTTAGGCATACATGATCTTGAATCAGTGAGTTAGATCTATGTTATGGCTGTCACTCATGTTTATTAATTAAATAAACATGAGCTATTTATATTCCTCGACAAATATTACTTGTTGAGCTATTTATTACAAAGTTGATGACTCTGAAATTCTGGACTCTATATAAATGTAAATGAAAGCGACAAATTTTTAAATTAATAAAAAGTAGTATGTGTTAGGTGATGAAGATTATATATTTTTTAATTAACACTAGAGCAGTTCCACACTCAATCACTCACACACGACACATATATATAATAAAGTAACAAATTCAGTATCTAAGATTTAATGAAGTAAGATAACACATCCCAGTGTCAATTATTGAGATCTCTACATAGATTCCATTTTCATGAATGTGAAATCTAGGGTTCTATATATAGAAAATTTTAACTCAATTATTGAAAAAATAATTGCCAGCATTAGCCATATATAGAGAGAAAGAGAACTGAGAAATATTATGATGCATATTGTAAGTTTTTACACAATTATTTTCATTCTAATGTCTCAAAAATATTATATTTGTTATTAGTTTGATAAAATTACATATATATGATTTATTAATTTTTATAACTTCAAATAAATATGAACAGATAAAATTGAGCTTCGATTTTTATATAAGTATTTCACTAATACTAGTTTTAAGGTTTTAAAAGTATGAAAGCAAAATAATATTATTAACATAGATTAATAAATTTAGGAAATTCTTAATAATAATGCTCATATAAAACAGGTTGCATAACATTTTTCTCTATGTATATAGCCATCTTATAAATATATTTCAATGCATGACCATGACTAAGATGATTTAAGAGTAGTATTTACCAGATAAAACAGGCTGGATTCCGTTGAGCACGATGGCGCCAGCGAGGATTGGCGTAAGGTCTGCGACAGCGTTGGACACAACTTCGCCCGAGGTGAATGCATAGCTGATTTTGTGGCGAAGGAAAAAAGTGACAATGGCAAATACCACCGCCACTAGTAGTGATGTTCCGGTCGCCACCACCACGCTAAAAGCCGCGGATCTTGGGTGCCCGGCACCGAGTTCATTGCTAACCCTCACACTATTATACAAAAGTAAACACAATAAAGAATATAAATAAATATTTATAGAGAAACATAGTAGAAATACAACGCATTTTGACAAATTAATTGTTAGTATGCCTTGAATCAGTATAGTTTCCACTAGCCGAACGGCAGTCTCAAGTCTCAACATGTTTCTGCTTTAGGTCTTAATTTTGGGCCTAGCCCGTCGGCTGTGTGCTTATTTATATAGAAGTAGGGCGTCTGTACTGTGAATACAATCTGTTCTTCGTTTCCGCCAGTGGACGTAGCCAATGCAATGTTGGTGAACCACGTAAATTCCGTGTCTCTTTACCTTTCTGTTTATCTCGATTACACAATTGCTCTATTCTTTCACAACATTAACATTGAAAAAAACCAATATAATTATTTGTACCAATAAAAAATGCAATCTCATACGAACCTTACTGCGGCGTTGAACCCTACTGACACCATGAAAACCCATCCAAGAAGCGTCCCACTACATTTAATAATTATAACCATAACAAAATTAAAAATACTGAATATATACAAATATTATATGCTGGAATTATTTTTTCATTGGATATATATCATACTAATAAATAAATAAATAAATAAAAGTTATTTTTAGACATTTACTAAGAATCTAAGATTACTCTGATTTGAACTTATGCATATCTATGGAGCGGTTTTGTCATCATCATCATAAAAGAGACATATGCCTGTCTGATTGCTATAGCCGACACAAAATTAAATCAAACTATCTAAAAAGTAGTAGAAGATATACGAAAATTCCAATGATTAATTTTCCTTTGTCCAAAATATTATTTTAACACAAAAATTGGTATTCTAACAATTAAAATTCAACATGATTATCCTTCAAAAGTAGTTGGCCAATTTAAAAAATCAAATTTAATAAAGTTTTTCGGCCCTACCGCGACAGGATACTAAAAACATTACCAAATAGCCAGAGAGTCCAATGCGATTTCGGGGTCGGGAAGCAGGCCGGCGACGAGCACCAGCACCTGAAAATACCACGTCTCAAGGCAGAGCATGACGGCCGACGCGGCCGACAGCTTAAAAAAATCCCACAGCCCGGTGAACGCGGCCGGGCTGAACCCGGTCCACGTCATCCGGCACCTGTCCGACCTCACGATGTACACGAACTGCGCCCCCGCGATCACCCACCACGAGAAGCTCAGCACCAGCGACGCCCCCAGCAGGCCCCACCCGAACACGAAGAGCGCCGCCCACGTCAGCACGACGTGCACCACCAGCGCCGCCGCCGATATGTACGCGCTCGGGTTCACGATGCTCTGCGCCTGCAGGAACTTCTGTATCGCGAAGTTGGCCGCGTACGCGAAGATCTGCGGGATCAGCCCGTACACGAACAGCGAAGCCGCCGAGGCCAGCTCGGGAGCCTGCCCCAGGAAGAGCAGGATCGGCTCCGATAACACGTAAACCACCGTTAACGGAATCCCAGTCAGCATCAGTAAAACCGTCGATCTCTGCATATATATCCCCAGCATCCCGTACTGGTGGGCCCCGTACGCCTGCCCGCACAGCGTCTCCACCGCGCTCCCCATTCCCAACTGTATTTAACAATATTATCAGGTAAGCTTCAATGAATGAGACTGTACTTACTAGTAACAGTTTTTATGGCCAAACAGTCTGTGCCTGCATAAGCAGTTACAGTCTGTTTGGTATACAACATAAAATAAATAGCGTAACGCGCACATATGAAATAGTGTCACGTCAATTAAAATTACCATCAGGCCGTAGCAGAGGAGCTGGATGCCCTCGTTGCCGAGGGAAACGGCGGCGAGCTCGATATTACCGAGGTGGCCGCAGAATATTTGAGTGGACATTGAAGTAATGTTGTTTAGCAAATAGACTATGACGGCGGGGCCGGCCAGCCGGAAAAGGTACCTCATCTCGATTATGAGGGCTTTTTGATAGCGGCGCGAAGGGGGCAGGGTGGGGTCGGATAGAATTCGTTCGAGCTCTGAGCTGGCTTCCGTCTCCACCGCTGGCGGAGACGGCGGCGGCGTCTTGGAGTGGAGAAGAGGTTCGTTCATGGATTGGTTTTGTAAGGAGCCCATATTTGTGAATTGTGAGGTATGTCACAAAATTGGTGTGAAGGGGTATATATAGATGACGTGGCTACCAAGGATTATTGTTTTGATATATTTAAAGCTAGTAGTATTATAGTTGATGTGTATGAGGCACTATTATGTAGTCAAGGTCAAACGTGATGCTTGAAAATAATTTTTTTTTTTGTTTTTTCATCAAATTTAATTTTTGATTATTTATTAAAAATATAGGAGTATTTTATCCGCTATTAGTTACTCCTATTTCGATTTACAATTTTAGTCAATCTGCGATTATGAGTTCCGGTTCACTTTTACTTTGAATGGTAGTTAGATCATACATCCCACCCACATATAAAACTAATGGAATATACAAATGGGTAGGACGTTCCGCTATCTTATTTCATCCACTTTCTTTTTAAAATTCGTGTCGAACTCAAATAGAACTCTTAATGCCGTACGTAAAGAGTATATAATAAACTGAAATAGTGAGGCCCATTGACATCAATGTTCTGTGTTTGCTTGTGTTTAAATTATTATACATAAAAAAATATTATTGATAAAGTATGTTTTATATTCTCAGGACCCCAATAGTTTTTATTTGCTTTTTTTAAAATGATTAATTCACATATTCTATTCTCTGTAATTAGATTTTAGAGTATATGAGGAAATAAGATACTCTAAATCTTAACTTATCTTCTAAAAAATGAAAATTAATATATAATTGATCGAATAAACATTAACGTTAATAATGTTGATTATGTAACGCGCACATATATATATGAGAAATTATATTTCTCGAGGAAAAAAAATAGTGTTAATTGGGTCAATTAAAATTACCATGAGGCCGTAGGCGAGGAGCTGGACGCCCTCGTTGCCGAGAGAGGCGGCGGCGAGCTCGATATTTCCGATGTGGCCGCATAATACTTGAGTGGACGTCCAAGTAACGAAGTTTAGTAAATAGACTATGATACCCGGGCCGGCCAGGCCGAAAAGGTACCTCATCTCGATTACGAGGGCTTTTTGGTAGCGGAGCAAAGGGGGCGAGGTGGCGTCCGATAGAATTCGTTCGAGCTCCGAGCTGGCTTCCGTCTTGGAGTGGAGAAGAGGTTCGTTCATGGCTTGCTTTTGTAAGGATCCCATATTTTTGGAGTATGTCATAAAATTGGTGAAGGGATATATATAGATGACTTGGCTAAAGTGCTAGTGGCTGCAATGAATTAGTGTATTATAGTCAAGGTCAAATGATAAGAATATTTTGTTTTTTTCATAGAAATTAAATTTTTCGATGTTATAGTCATGGTCAAATGTTATGTGGACCTTTGCTTTATACTACAAAGACAGAGCCATTATGGGGCGTGGACCATAGGCCTTAACAAATTTTAAAGATATTAAATATTTATTTCAGCTTCTATGAGTCTATGACCTTCATATTTCATAGTCCTATTTAATTTTGTGTTTTCTTCATATATTTTATTTTTTCACACTCTTTGACATCAATGTTACTCTATTCATAATAAAGTACTCTATTCCTAATAGAGTAAAGGTCAATATTGATCTTATACATATAATCAGATTAGCCCAAAATATTCGTTTTTAAAAAAATGGATCCAT
Organism: Salvia hispanica; assembly: GCF_029641045.1. Taxonomy (NCBI): domain Eukaryota; kingdom Viridiplantae; phylum Streptophyta; class Magnoliopsida; order Lamiales; family Lamiaceae; genus Salvia; species Salvia hispanica. Next base: position 47,560,738 of record NC_142696.1, read on the forward strand.
AATTAATACATGAAAATGTCGCTGAAGTAGTCCTTTTTTTTATAGTTTCGTCAAAAAAACTAACGGTCAACGCTAATTGCAAAGTGGCATGACCGTTAATTTTTTAACGAAACAGTCAAAAAAGGACCACTTCGACAAGAATTTATTTATTATAGACATGTTTTTCAAAAAATTTAATGTTTAGAATCAAAATTAACGTTTACTATTCCTAATATATACGGAGTATTTTCCATTGTCACCATCTGATCCCAATGTTTTAACGTAAATTAATTTTTAGTTTTACATTTTCTATTTGCTACAAATTACGAGTAGACTTTATAGAATATGGTGAAATAAGATATTTACTTTATCTTAACTTATCTTGTGAGCCGAAAATTTAGATTGTTTAGAAAATAAATATTATTTAATCGATTAAATATATATTGGCTTTAATAATGTTATAATACATGTAAAATTAACATATAATATTAGTAAATTAAATTTATACATTATGATATTATAAGTATTACTCATTTTTCACATGCACTAGTACTTAAAACACAACCATATTGCGTTTGTTATAACACTGAATTTCAACAAATTCAAATTTCCAAAATATATTATTCAAGATTGTACTTTGAAATATTCCAAGTATGATTAAGACACGATTAACATGGAATAGAGAGTAAGCAATTATTATATGAACCTACCCGGCTACACGATATCAAATTGGGCATAGATTCTTTGAGACATTCTTGTCATGCCAACTCATAAAGAAAGCAATGACAACAAGAGATCTTGGAAAGTTTAATTGGAAGAATATTACAAGTAATCCACGTCTCTTTGTTGTTCTATACATTTTAAACTCTAATGTCCTAAAAAATAGTATTACTTCGCGTCCACAAGAGAGTAACCATTTTGAATAATCCATCAATATTAATCGATATCTATTTATGATAATTCTATCTCTCTCTTTAAAACTTCAACAACTTCAACAACTTTTTCTATGTGTATTTTATTTTTTTCTTTATCAATTTTGCATTAAAATTCATACAATTCACAACTAAAACTATTTTTTATGGATAGGTCTATGTAGTAGTAGTAGTTTTTTTTTACTATTTCGGCCAGTCTCTCAAAATTAGTCCACTTATATTTTTTAAAACTTTTTCACTACACGTTATACTATTAACGATATATATGAGTCTTACTAGCCATTAATTAGTAGTAATACTTCTTTTTTCCGCTCTCATACTTTGTCACTTTTGTACTAAAAATACGTTTTCCTCAAAATCTCTATTTCAGAGGATAGATGGATTATATTGTAGTGCATGCCAAGGATAATCATAAAAGGCTTCATTATATTTAATTAGTTCAAATAATTAAGTTGGTAGTATTTTCTTTGGTGAAAATAGTGTCAAGTGATCTACCGTTTATAATCAATAAGCATGGGGTAAATGGCAGATCGAGATGGGATCAGATTTCAACTTACTGCAACTGGCTTAGTTCGAAAATTTCATTAAATTCGGATTTCATTAAATTGCAACTATCTTATATATGGTGCAACAACTTCATCCCTTGCAAGCGATGATTGATGCACTATTACTGCAATCCAACATTGACGACGATCTTTTTTACTATGCCCAACTCCAAAACACCTAAATATAGTATTTACTCCATAATATTTTATTGGATAATATAGAAACCGGAAATCCACGTCTCTTTGTTTATTCCATACACAATAATCATTGACCAGCTGCCAAACTACAAGAGGTTAAAATTCCACAAATCATCAATTCCAATCAATCATAAATTAAATTACACGATACCCAAGGATGTCAAAATTGGCTTCGTATATTCCTTTGTCCACTATCAAGTTTTTACAATGAACGGTACGAAATTTAATGGACAAAAAATTAAAATGGAAAGATAAAACAATGGTTGCATTATTTTTAGTGGCAGACAAAGATCCCCACATAGAAAGAACACCCACAAAGAATATAGACTACATATAGAGTGAATAACGTTTGTAGAGAGTCCAAAATAAGAAATAAAAAGTAAAAAAAAAAAAAAAAAACTAGTAATCTCTCCGTTTTAAAGTGATTAATTTCTTTTAAGTAAAATTTTTTTAAAGTGGTATTTATTGTGTTAAGTAGAAACAGATTAAAGTAAAAAAAGAATAAATTAGTTATTTTTTTGCTAAAAATAAAAATTCATCACTTATAGTGGGATAACAAAGAAAGGAATATCACGAATCACTTGGCGTGGGAAGAAAAGATTATTATACTTTAACTATATACTAGTTCGCATAAATTAAAATCGTATTTTTTTCTATGGTGAACATGTGTATAGATAGATCATATATGGCAAATTAATTAACACGTGACGGAGTATATTAAATGTAGTTTGATAATTGTATATACATGTACACCACATGCATGTGCAGTCTTGCACGGTCTCTCTAGTCTATTCTTGTCCGCAGAGACATAGCGCAGTTGGCAACGGAGGGACAGATCTTGCTGCAGTGATGTCTCAAAATGAAACTATAATAAAAAATTATATGTCAATGTACGAGTGGAAATTGAACATTTTGGTACTCGCCGAACCCCCTTTTTGGTATATTTAAATATAATACAAGCTTAAATTCTGCAATTTTTATTAATAAATTAAATATAAAATAAAAACATTAAGATTGAAGTTAAGAGAAAAAAATGTGAAACTTCCTAAAGTTTAACCTTTATGAATAAATTAGAAAAAATATACTAATAAGCTTAAAGTCGAAAGAAGGATTGTAATTTTTTTAAATGACAAATATATAAAACTATATTGATCAAATGACAGTTGAAAGCATTCCCTTGCATTTGTGTGTGTTGGCATAGTTGTATAATGGTTAAAGTAATGTATGAACCCAAATGTTTTGGGTTTAAGTCCATCGTGACATATCACATATATCCTTTAATTTTTTTATTTATTTATTAATAAAAATTTAAAAAAAAGTTGAAAATACATAAGTATATTGCTATTCGACTTATATTGAAGTAACGATTAAAGCTCGATTATAATGTCACTAGAAA